>NW_010194633.1:64238-77320 GCF_000695765.1 Mesitornis unicolor
AGTCTTTTTAACCACTTATAGCTGAGTGAAATTTGGTGAGAACAGAAAATAAAAGCAAAGCAATCACAGTACATGACACCAGGGTAACAATAAGAAAAATTAAGAAGGAGGAAAGCAGAGAACAAAAGGAAGTCCTATTAATTTTCACATGAAGACAAGTGTGCAACAGGGACAGGACAGACTTACAAGAAAAGAGAATTTTCTTCCTCTGAGGAAGAAGACCCATAAATCTCATGTATTCAACGGAGAGCCAGAATCTTGTTCCATACGTAAGTATCTTTAAAGTTAATGATGTTCTGTGCTCATTATGTTCAACAACTGGAGAAATCCCTAAGAGAGATCTTGAGGACAGGTAGTTAAAGCCTCACAGACAATTCTTTATGTTTAACAGCTATTCAAGTAGCTCTCCTATTATGCAAGGATTCAGCCATGCATTATATCATAGGTGTTATCATTAATATAATACATTAAATGCCGTATAAACAGAAGACAAAAGCAAAGAAATCGAACCAAACAAAAAATTATCCATATCCCATAAAGATAAAAAGGCAGACCCATTTGATTTTGAACACATTTGCTTGGCAAATAACATTTTCATCCCTAGTCTTTCAAACAGTAAACATGGCTTACAGAATTCTTCCATCTTCATCAACACCTCAGGCTGAAGCAGGACTCACATTCCTCACTGCAGTTTCACAACTGATTCCCAAGCCATGGCCAAAAAAACCCCAAAAAGTCAAAGGTAATCCAAGCCTTGGTAGGTATGCAAAATATTAAAATATGTTTTAAATAGAGTGTTCATGTGCAAAGCAGATGTACAGTATATATTTGAGGAGTGATGCTGCGCCAAAATATAAACTCCAAGACTACATCCAGCATAATAGGTACAGGGAGGCCACCAATGAATCTCAACACATACAGGTAGGCAAAGAAGCTTCAAAAAAGAGAACCACTAAACATCATCCCTAAAAGGGGTCTGGTGACAGTGGCTACATGCACATATCTACATAGGCTTTCTCCTGGTCATTCTCTGCCATAGTAGCTGAACTCAGCTTTCCACAGGTTCAGATGCTCTCATCAAGACTTCAATAGCACTGAGCACTTTTTTTAAAGAAGTCGAATAAGTGTTTCAGTACTTAATCTTTCTTATTCCTGTTTATATATGTTAGAAAGGTTTCAAAGAAGAAAAACAGGAACTAACCAAATTCTAAAGTAAATCTCCCAAAATGCTTGGGATGGGCAGGAGAACGGGTGGGGGAGGTTAAGTTTTTTTTCCGTTTGGTTTGTTGGTTTTGGTTTTCTTTCCTTCAAAAGCAGATAGAAGACAGGAACCCCACACGTTACTCTATTTGCCTGACGAAAGAAACAAGTATTTCATTTACAAAGTATACATGCCTGAAGGCCTACAGGATCTATTACTATCTAAGAACCCTCTGTCAATCCAAGAAAATTTAATACAGGAAATAGTGCAAAAACAGACAGGCAACTCTGGAAAAATCAGTATCTCTAATGCAGGAGTCATGAGTATGTACAAATATTGTTCTCACAACTTCTTAAAAGGCTTTCATTTCATTTCTACAAAAATACCAATTTGTCAAAAGATTCATATCATGACAGCGGCTTCTAAATCCACGAGAGACAGATTTTGAGATAGTGAAGGATAGAGTTAAATGCTTTCTGTGCTTTTAGCAACCATGCCTAGTGATGCTGCATTCTTTCTTCAGAGAGCAATCTTTTGTATGGCCATCTGCACAGCGAGAAAGCAAGAGATGTTTCTCAAATAAGGATGACATCAGAAAAGTGGGGGTATAGCCCTAATAGCCAGATGCATACTTTGAATTCTTTGCAACTCATTTTCAGTTGCTCACTCAGCTTGACAATTCTAGCATCATTCATATACTTGAGAGACTATTTGCTTACTGTAGGAAAGAACAATTTCATAGGAACCCTGAAGAGAACTGAAAGATTTCCACCTGGAATCAAGCAAGGATCTACTGTTACTAAACCTTCCAAAATTCTTTCAAGAAATATTTTTTGCCTCAGCTGTCCATTCAGTCCAAAGACAAAAAAAATATTATTTATCCTATCAATGCAGCAGACCAATCAACAAATCATCTATCAACATTTATATTATCAATCCAAAACATAATCATGCCCACACCACTTCCACTCTAAGGTCTTCTGTGTACTGGTAATACAACGAAGATGTGTAAACAGACCATTGGTTTTATGCAGCTTCATGTAAGAGCAGATTTTTACAGACACCTGAAGTTACAACAATTCATATTTGATTTAAGTCATACTTTTCAAACTAATATCAAACTTTGAACAAAAAACCTGCAAATTATGGATATGCAAAGTTCATATCTTAAAAATAGAGAACTCAGACATAGATAAATGTCTAATTTACAAATTATGTATACTAAAGTTAAAACCTAATAAATAACGTCAAGGAAGCACAAGAGAAAAATCTTAAGTATGACAGAGATATTATGAGTACTTAAAGTGCTCAGACTTTTTAGAACGAGAAAAAACACCATCCAGAAGAGGAAGTAGCCCTTCAATGTCCTGTTCTTGTTATACAGATAATCCTATGCTGAAATCAATTGCTCCTTTCAATGAAAGATTTCAAGATAACATATCTATTGCTCTTGCCTTTGTATTTTGCTCTGATTTTAAGCTTTATTACATACAGAACACTCTGCACTGTATTTATACACACACACACACACACACACATATATATATGCCAGCACCCTGCTCTGAGGCAACCACCCACCCACCATCTCAAATTTGTCTTTTCCTTATTCTCAGTGACCATACATCACTGGCATAGTATTGGCTTCTTCTGCTCCACTGTAGCATAAGGAGCAACCATTTAGTTACCTATCTAATAAAACTCCAGGGCCCTTCCTCCATCCAATCCCTTGTTCTACACACACTTGTTCCAACTTTCCATTTTAGGATTTTCTGGAACAAGTTTTCCAGCTCTGCTAATTTAAAGGAGTTTATTCCTAACAGCTATTATTTACTCAATGCATGGTAAATATTTCACATCCTCCTGTCACAGAGTGTAACAACATATCTGGAAAGGCCCAGAACATAGCACAGTGGCATTTACAGAACACTTACCTTTAATCCCTTATCACCAGTAACTTCATTGTGTCATTTAAAGTACACAACTCTCACAAGAATGACAGAAGAAACTTTATGAAAGGGAAGAAAAATGAAAGATAGAGAAAAACGGAAGCTAGAAAAGAAATGTCACATCTTACTATCTCCAAAAGATACCTTGTTTTCAAGATAAGCTGGAAAAGTCCAATTATTTAGATAAGGAAACAAGAAAATAAGGAAAGGTGGGAACTAACTTGTCAATGGAGAAAATCAATCTCTAGCCAAAAATCTTTTGACCAAAGATGCAGAAGTTAATGTTTAAGGTGAGGCACAACAGGAAAACATACACCTACTAAGTTCCTTAAGAAATCCCAGGGGACTGCTAAATGAGGTCTGAAAGAGAGCAGCCTGATGATTAAGACACATAAAAAAGATGGCAAGATAAGAAATGGTGAAAGAACAAAGTTAAAAGGGCAGAAAATATGAAGACTGAGATTAGACAGTAACACACAGCTGAGACCAGGTCACAGGAATAATCCTTGTGTGAGGAAGACAACCAAACCAGTGCTACTGGTTCATTAATCAGCTCAACATCTCCAACAGCTTCCACACCTCACTGTTAAGGCGGGTAGTCATTGCACCTCTGTGTTTCAGTGGTGCTGAAGGTGCACTTCCTCCTGCCTCAGACACATTTACAGGGGACTGCTGCACTTTCCATAATATATATGGAAGTCCTATAATATATCTTTTCCATTTTCAGAAGAGTTTATTCAGAATAGCTTATTACAATACATTATACCAGTTTGGGTTCCACTTTTCTGATCTCTGTTCCCTCCTCCCCCAGCCCCACGGTAGCTCATTGAACAGAATAAAAAGGACGTTTCTCTTACTGCCAGCAAAATCATGTATTTACCTGCCTTTCAGAAGAACAAGGTTCCCTTTCAAAGCCATAATAGACATAAATTGTCACATCTGTCTCGTATTACCTTTTTTGAAGGAGCGGGGGCAGGGGCTGCAAAAATGAATATAAGGACTCACATCAAAGCTGGGCACATCTTGAAGCCTATGTTGTAGGAATGTAAAATAAATCCACGTAGTGGAGGGAACACACAGAAAACTAACCCTGGATCTACTGCTTTGTCACCAGCAGGAAGTGAGCAAATGAACCCGTGAAACTGGCTATCAAACCAGCTCCCTATGAAACACCCAGACACTACACCTTCACAGGGGTGGCTTTTATTGCTCCACTGGTGAACTTTTGTTTCCTTCTGGTGCAGAGACAGGGTACATGTATAAACTATGTCAGACTACAGAGCAAGACAACAGATGCACAAAGAAAGGGGTAGAAAATTGATTAGTCTATATATCATTGCCTCTTTTACTCTAGAAACCTAAGTAACTGCTTTGTTATAAATTAGAAAGGGGAAGAAATTTGTTATCAACTGGGCAAAATTATCCATGGCATAAACCCACAAACTCAAATACCAAGGGACTTCAGATGAACGCTAGGTTGATTTCATGTCTTCTATCGAATTGCTTAAAAGAGAAAAATAAAAGTCCGAAGCCCTGGCAATCTATAAAAACAGAAACAGAAAGATGCATTATGATTATTATTGCAGTTTTACCACTGAAGCGTAACATGACCTTAAACAACTCCCTTAAGGTCATTTACTTCAGCAGCACCACACCCAGCTCACAGAGGTATGGGAGAGCTCAGCATCCAGTAAGTGCCTGCAGGTGCCAGGTCAGTGTCACCATCTGACACCCATCTGGGTGCCTCAGCCCCATCGCACCTTAGAGGGGGCTGCAAGGAAGCCTCACTTAGCACTCAAACTGGTACCTGGGTTACAGGCAAAGACATCCATTCCTGCACTTTCCCCAATAATTGAATGGAATACAAAGAACACACAAAAACAGTCAATATTTAGTTACTCCAAGGTTTCAAGTAAACAGTTTGAAGACATCAGCTTTTACCTTATGAAACAATATGGACCTAATGACAAGCTATTTCAGCATCTTGACTGTTTCACAAGCTTCCAGAGAGGACAAACATGAAGTACACAAGTGTCTGACGCCAATGGAGAATTCCCAGTTTTATTTACCCAAATATCCAGAGAATCGAGTCAGGTCCCTAATAAACTAGCGGTGAGGAAGAGGAAGCCTAATTGCAAACATGTTCTTATCACCCCCCTAATAGCAATGCAGAAGCACTGTTACTGCACTCTAAGGACAACAGAATCAAGGCTTACCTCAGCCCAGACCTGCCCACTCTCATGCATCAGTAGTCATTTCTATAAGAAGAATGAATTACAACTTTTATACATAAGTAACTAGAAGTAGGATTGGACATACAGACATCTGGAACTATGAAAAGGGAGTTTACAGGCCCCATCATAAGCACTTATTCTCCCACTCCAAAACATTACTGTCTCTTACACAAAAATAATGAACACAAAAAAAGCAGCTTTATTTTACATGACATGGCTAAGTCCAATATGTATGTGTGTACATATATATAAAATACATATACACATACATACACTTTTTTCTTTTATGGAAGAAAGTATATAGAATCATGACATTTCTCAGCTGACAGAGGTTTTCTCTGAGTTTTCTTTCTAGGAGGTTAAGATGCATGATTTTTAAAGAAAAAAAAATAAATCTACTGAAGTCTAAAGTATTTAAACTGCACACTTTTTGTCTGCTAAATTGAAACATTATCTAGCAACTGAACAGAACCTGAATTAGTAGTCTTTTATGTAACTCTCCTGAGGATCTGAAGGTGCCCTAATACATAGCTCAGATCTACTAAACTCCTTAATCAAGGAACAGGCGTTCTGGTTTCTTACTCCTTTAAGGGCTGGCATATTAATCTTCTGTCAGATTGAAAATATGATATTGGACACACAGGTTTTACTTTCATTTTAAGATGTTTAATGTTGTATTTGAAATCCCATCAAGGCATTAAAAATAAGCTTCAGGTCCCAACTTTGTCCTAAGAAACTTCACAGAATAATGAATTATAATGAATTATCTTACCTTCACAAACCTTTTTCAAGAGACACCCCTGTGCAACTGACCCCAAGAACCACTAACACAATTCAGTATCACCCTGGTAAGTTGGGGCATGCAGGGACAGTGGCGCGCTGAGATGTGTAAGTGGGCAGTAACCCAACAGACACCTAGCATCACCTCACGTGGTGAAGTCACAAAATTGTATTGCCTAATTCCCAGCTCACACAAAAGCTATTTCTGTTCTTGCTTTCTGAGACTGCTTACTGAAGTAATGCCATTACTATTTTGTGAAACACTACAATGCTCCAATCCATGCCCTCAAGGCTTCAAACTCCTTCCACTGAGTAGACAGGAAATGTGGAGACCTCAGGCCAGGGGACGATCAGGTGCTTGCAGTGGACAGTGTCAACGCACAAGGGCCAATGACATAGAAAACTGGTTTTGAGCAGAGACTGAATCACAAATGTGGTGTGTGTCTAACTGCAGGTTAATTAACAGTTCTGTAAGATACAACTGGTCACCACCAGCAAAATCCTTAATCTTAGGTTTGGATATTTCACGAATAGATTATATACTGTAACTATAGTCTTAGCTCTGAGAAACACATGTCGCCTAGTCCCATTGCTACATATTAAAGAAATGTCTGAAACCTACCTAAATGCACAGGAGATGGGAAAGTAAAGCAGCTCCACAGGACAAAGCATGCCTAGCTGCTCTGTGCAAGTCCCAGTGAAGTCAACTACAGCCTTTTCCCTGATTTCCTCACGAGTTAAATTAAGCCAGCAACTTCAAAAAAACCCCACACTTGAATCACCCATTTCTGTATGCATACTTCAGGCCCTCCTAAACGGAAAGTGATCTGAATACCCTACCTTAAAGCAACCTCAGTCTGCTAACATAACATAGTCAAACTAGTTCGTCATGCAGAGAAATTACTAAAAACATGTAAACATGTCTTGGTTGCATTTTTCAAATACAGATCTTACTACATTACCAGCAACGTGGGAAGTATCCAGCACTTCATATGCTAGTGAATCATTCTTTGCTCCTTTGACAGTCACTTACGAACAGCTACAAATGCAAACAGGCTACTGTAAAACTGATGTTTTCAAAATTTAAATGAACTGACATATTATTTAAATTCTCTTAAGTTGGAGCTTTATTAAAACCAATGAAAACAAAAAAAGAGTCAGGAATAAACCTTCCCCAGACAAGTTACAAGCAGCGTGTTTGTACTGAAATGGAATTCTGTAATGATCAAGACAAAAACAAATGCTTTGGGCACAGCTTTAAGTTTTTTAGCTGTAGTAACAAAGAACACCATTTCTTTTCCCTAGAAATGGAATCATCCTCCCACTGTTTCTAATACAGTATGGACTGTTAAGGCAACCTGCTAAAAACAGGAGAGTAAAACACTAAGGTCAGAAGCCACAGGGAAACAGGAGGGAATTAACATAATTTCTGGAAGATGCCCATGGAATACTGAAAGGCCACAATTTAAGATGGCTAAGAAAAAAATTAGTTAGGAAAATTTCAGATCTAGAAACCAAGAACTCTGTTCCACCTGTGAATGCCTCCCTGGCTTCTCTCTGACAAACGCTTACAAAACAAACAGAAAAGAACAAAACCAAACCTCCTGAGTTTGATATTCTGTGAACATCTGAATTTACAAGCAGCAATTTCCTTTCTACATCTTCCAAAACAAACAAGCAAGCTCATCTTAACGTTGTTTTTCTTTCAAGGAGACAGGTGTGATAGAGCTGCAAAAAAAGGATCTCCAGAGGTCCCGTCCAACCCCAGCTGCTCTGTGATCTTCTGGGGTTTTTTTTGTATTTTTGAGTCAGATTGTTTTCTTCATGCAATTGCTTTTTGGTAGATATAAATTTTAAAATGACAAACTTAAGTTGTGAATTCTGAGTTTCAATACCTACCTCTAAATCTCTAAGGGCAGCTGAATGCTTTTGTTGATCTTTCCCAGTGGAAAGATGTCTAACGACACCAGACACCTGGTTTTGTGTCTCATAACCTGCATTCAAGTAAAGGACAGTGGCAAAGGCCACAGGCACAGAGCCCAGCTGCAGCAGTTGCATATCAGCAAGGAACTTATGGCCACCAGGAAGCCAATGAGAAGTCCCTGTGCACGGCCAAGCACAAGTGGAACAACTCTGCTGTGAGCATCCATCCCTTCTCCAGTGCATGCTGCCTGAAAGGCTGATGACCAACACCGACTCCTACAGAACAGCACAGTGTATACTGTTATAGGGCAGAGATGTTCATTAACCTACTGCAAACAAATTCCCACTCCACAAAACTAACGGAAGTGTTTTACATAAAACAGACTAGTCACTAACCTCTGGGCGTATGAAAACATTTGAACACTTTTTATTACAGTGTCAGGAACCTGTCAACCTGTCAATAATTGATCATATTCTTTCTTTCAATATATGACTAATGATGATGACATGAGCATTATGTCTCTTTAAACGAGGAGAGAAAGTTGATATGCTCAGATAATGGCCCACAAAGGCAAATAATTCAAGAGGAAGCTTGTGAACATCCTAGAACTTCGAATTATCAAGAGGGAGTTTCCAAGTGTGGATTGCATATGGCCAAGTGTTTGTTCTTCCCCTCCTCCAAAATACACCAGCAAGTGGAAAGGTAAAAACGGAACTGAAACACTTTCCAATTTTGCACTTCAACAGTCCTGAAAAAATAAAACTGTAAGCAAACTTAAGGAATTACAGTTTTGGTTCTGTGAGTAGTAACTGCGAGATACACAAGTGTTTTCTAAAACAGCCCACGTGCTTAGCATAGAATTGCCTGTAGAAAGGAGATCCAAAACCAAAATGCATAAATAACAAACTCGTTGGCCAGCACAGTTACCAAGAAGAAATTATAAGTATGTATAAGATCTCTTCCACAGATGAATTGTGGGCAAGCACCAAATTCTACAAGAGTTACAGTTCTGATGTTACCTTATGGTGATGCTTCAAGCAAAAGGAATTGTTTCCACAGCAGCACAATTTTACTCACGATTTAACCAGGTTTATCTTGGTTCAGTCTAACTGGAGTAGGTTAACTTTTTATACTGATATCAAAATCAGAACATATTTATTATTCCTGACACAAGTTTAACTGAACTGGTTTATGCAGAGACTAGACAAACTGAACCTATCCAGAAACCTGGATAGGAAACCAAAGTCTCTCCATCCGAAGTGTTTCATACAGATAATCTGGGGGTTTTCCCCTGTTATTAACAGATCTGCCTGTAATTATACCACTTGAGTTTTATGCTACTTGGAAACTTCACGGATACAGAAATCACGTGCAATCTTTAAGAAAAGATCATTAAGAGAAAGTATCTGAAATAAACCACACAAGATAGGCAAGGCAGGGGAAAAAGAAAGAAAAAGACTCTTGGAGCCGGCACTGCTCTTATATCTATAGCAAGAGACTAGAACATAAAGGGCAAGAAAGGAAAAGTTTAGCTTTCAGTCCTGGACTTTAATCCATATCAGCTCACGACAGTAAAACTTAATAACTTGTGTTCATAACCATTGCTAAGAATTCTGCACTGCTGAGCAATTGTAAATGCTCGTAACGCTCCTGTTTTATTAAGGAAATCAAAATGTTACAGAGCAGAAGTGTCTAGATTTCTTTCCCTTGGGGCTACTGTCACTGCATTACCACTGACTGTAATCTACACATAAAAGTCAGAAGTTCACGACATTAAACACACACATATATGAACCTAGGTCTTCCAAGCATCAGAAATCCAATGTAAGTGGTATCTTGTGAGGAACACAGCCTGCCCTTCCAGAAACATTACAGATCAAACTGTTTGTAGAGCTGCAGTGCTCCAGCACAGCTACAGATCCTTTCCCAACACAATCTGCCGAAAGAAAATTATGAAAAGTAGGAACACATAGTATTATTGAGCTAACCTACAGTCATGCAATCCCATTTGCAAGGGAGTTAGTCTCTTTTATACTTTAATACAAAGAGCGCCATGGCATCGTCTGTGTCAAAGACATCAGGTGCAGAGGACATCTGCCTAAGCTTACAGTGGAAAAAACACAGCTCAGCGCTCAACTATGAGCTATAAAACGTCACATCGAACAACTCATGACAAGAGTCAACCAGGCCTCCAGCAAACGCACACTGGAGAAAGAAAATGGACTACCAGAAAGAGTTCTTTGGGATGGAGGGAAGGTACTAGCAGTTTTGAAAGAGTTTTAATACAATGATTTCGTAAAATGGTCTGATCTCTTTTCTACCCTCAGTTATCCAGCGAGTAAGAGCCAACGTCCTTCCCCCCACTTGCCTAAAACCAGAGCTGCCCCTTTACATCACAGGCTAAATGCCCTACGAAATTGCACAGGAAAAAAAAACACCTAAAGAAAACCAAAACACAAACAAGAGTCCCTTCTCTTGTCAACGTGTTTCTTGTTTTGTAATGTTGTTACTATTTTGCTCTTCTTTTCTCCAAGTTTAAGAAACTTGTCTGGAATACAGGAAAAAAGTGGTATAGTTGTACCCTACTAAAGATTTGTATAACCAAGGAATGTTACACAGAAACAATCAGGTGATGGTTATTAGCCCTGATGAGATACTGGATTTACCCAAGTTATTGTGTCCTGACTCAGAACAAGAAATAGTCAAACAAAAACCCTAACTTTAAACATGCTTCTATACAGTTAACACAGCACTGCCTTCTGCAGTCATATGCAAAAATGTACTAATGAATTCACTGGCATATCTGGCTACAATACAAATTAATGCCAAGGCTTTTCAGTTCATCCATTTTTCAAATCCCTAACATCACTAGAGACTGCCAATCAAGGACTAAGCAAATTAAGCGTTCTCTTGAAGGGCTTGATTTGTCTCTGTACACACATTAGTTATAGCATTCCTGTTTCGTTAGAAACAGGAGGAATCAATTTGTCTTACCATCATGTTATCCAAACATACGCTTCCAAAACTGTGATTAAAACACTTTTGTACAACCTTGGCAATGTTGACTTACCAGCTGCACACTGGAAAGGAACATTAAGTTACAAAGGAAGAAAAGGGAAAGAAAGAATAAATGTACTATTATTTAGACAGCATACCTCCCCCCAAAACATACCAACTGCTACTATTTTCCAGTCAGCATTTCACAGAATTTTATGCATAATAAAACTAACGTGATCTTACCTGATACAGTTTTAAAACTGCATTTTAAAAAAATATTTTAAGTTCTCTAGAATGTATGCTTTATTCAACTAACAACAGCACAAATACAAGGAGTATCTATTGATGATGTCATCTTATTGAAGAAGTAAACTTCCAGTATAAGTAGCCTGAAGTAACGTAATGAAAAAACATTCAATGAGGAGGGGAAAAATAACTTCATACTGAGGATTTTACAAATAGTTCATACTACTCTCGGTGTCTAAAAATCACACATGCACACAAGAGTTAAGTCATCTAAATATGCACCTGAAGAAAAAACCACAACAAAATAAAACATGAAATATTCCTCTTTGGGCCTTCTGGAGTATACATCATTGTGTTACTGTCAAAGTTCCCTGACTCCAGCTGGTCACATCCAGACCATGTCTAGAGGGACACTTAGAAACCTGAAGATAAATGAAACGGAGATGCAAAATCAACGTGTGTGAGTTACACAGTCTCATGGCAAAGACTCAGGCAGGCGTAAAACACCCCTTACTTTCCATGGCACAGTTCTTCACAGACTTTTTTCCACTGGGAAATTCCTTCACTTAGGGAAGCTATCACAGTCTGGTTATCAGGCTGACTCCCAAAACAGTGCTTTCACTACATTTCATGATACTTTTTATTTTCATTGATTTACACTGTAACTGCATCCTCCAGGCAGAAAGGCCCTAAAGCGTTTCAGTGAAAGAGACCTTTTTCAAGTAATTTATCAAGCAGACTACCATCAAACCCACGGGGGACCATTCTTCCTAGGGGCAAGAAACCATAAAATTGTATTTCAGAGAGGGAAGGGAAAAATCCCAACTCACTGTCACTACTATTCACTCAAACTATTCCAAGTATTTATTTCGTGTTTGTTACTTCAAAAAACACCACATTTGGAGTTTTTAAGGCTTCATTAAAATAGCTAACTACACTTACAGAAAAATTCAAGAGTCAAAGGGTGCTTGGAAACTACAGACGTGGAAAAGAAACCTATGAATTGCTAACACAATGCAACACCAACAAGGCACAACCTCCCTTGTCCTCTGCTTATTCCTTTCTTATAAAAGAGACCGCAAGTCAGAGCCCTCCTCTACAATCAGATGCTGCAGCTTTGATTAGATATGATAACAAAATAGAATCAAAATACCATATTACCATCTTCCAGTATTTCAGGATGGAAAAAGATAAGGTCCTGCCTGTCTCAGTAACACTAAGCACCAAGAGATGCCTGATGATCCCCATCGCATGAGCAAGACCTCTTAAAACTCTTTCAGAGAGGTGTCACGGGTTTGTGGAGCCTGCTCAAGCAATGAAAAGCAGTAACACTAGTTCTGACTCACTAAAGGAAAACAGCCGAGCTGAAGACACCTTAAAAGAAAGCTTATATTTAGGGGAAGATAGAGGCATTTACAAAGTGATGTCATTCCTAAAACATAAACTGGTCTGTTTGACCGAGGGCCAATTAAAATGAAAAAAAAATACAGTTCCCTAAATAATGGTAAGTATTTCCTTGGACTTTGGACTACAGCAGCACCAGCGCAACACGAGAAGCTAAAGCAGACAGATGCTGTTAAGTTTTACTTTTCCATTAGCAAAGCCAGTTCAGACAGAAGGCAGGGGAGGCAGCGGTGGCCGTTTCCCTGGACTGTCAAGGTTACTGCTAAAACACTGTGTTGGAAGGAGACCACTGGATCCGCTTAACGTCTGGTTGCCGCTTTTGTGTTGCTCTTCTCCACCCGCAGCAGCTT
>NW_010194634.1:0-5575 GCF_000695765.1 Mesitornis unicolor
CAAGGTCAGGCTTGATGAGGCTTTGAGCAACTTGATCTAGTAACATTATCCCTGCTTACTATAAGGGCGTTGGATTGGATGATCTTTAAAGGTCCCTTCCAAACCAACACATTCTATGATTCTATGATTCTATGATTCTATGATTCTACAGTATTCAATCTAAACCTTCCCTGGTGCAATTCGAGGCCATTTCCTCTCATCTTATCACTTGTTACTTGGGAGAGAATTCCAACACCCACCTCACTACACTGCCCTTTCTGGTAGCTGTAGAGGGCAGTAAGGTCTCCCTTGAGCTCTCCTTTTCTCCAAGCAAAACATACTCCGTTCCCTCAGCTGCTCCTCATAATTCTTCTACTTTAGACCCTTCACCACCTCCATTACCCTTCTCTGGACATGCTCCAGTACCTCAATGTCCTTCTTGTAGTGAAGGACCCAAAACTGAACATGTTATTCGAGGTATGGACTCACCAGTGCTGAATACAGGGGAAAGGTCACTGTCCTAGTCCTGCTGGCCACACTATTTCTCATACAAGCCAGATACATGTTGCACATGTTCCAGCAGAGTTTCTGTTTAAAACTCAAAATGCAAGACAACTATATTGAAACTTCATGCTTTTATCACACATCTGACCATGGTGGATAACATTATAACATAACTACACAAAAAGTTTATAACTTAAGGGAACTCTCACTTTTTTCTTAAATGCAGCCAGTACTACCACAAACCTGGGGAAGGAAGTTCCATGTAAATGCACCATTTTTTTTTTAATTCATACATCATTATAGCAGATGTGACCTTAATCTCCATATTCTTTGTATTTGGGTATCACCCTCTTCATGGATTCTTGCAAAGAACCCTTAGAATAAATAATTTTGTAACTATTCTGAACAATTTGCTGTTCTTTTACACATGTAATCTCTGTGAAAGTAACTGCAGTACAGGTAACTCCTCTGAGCTGCTGCACTGACTTTCCTTCTGTGCAGCATGCACCCCTCAACTCTAATCCAACCCAATCTGCTGGACCCACTGCTCATACTCTCTACTGTGTATGCTCTAGTATTCTACTACATTGATAAGACTTGAGAAAATTTGCTAAGTATTTCCTCAGTGATGGCTGCAGTTCTCTATGCACTTGTGTTTGTACATGCTTGGAAGTGAGGAGGTGACAGGGAAACTGGCAGATGAGAACCTGCTATGTGACTTTAGGCTGAGAGACTTCAGTGAGAGGTGAGATCCCTCTTCAAGCAAGGAACAAACCTAGAAAGGAAAACTCAGAAAATATGAGAGAGAGGCTCTCTGAGTAACACCATAGAGACCCTACAGAGTATATTTTAAGACAGGAACTCCTTAAAAGTGGTTTGTGAACTGGTAAGCAAGGAAAGATTATCCTCCTTTGCAGAGGCTGATTTCTTCTCAGTCATATTATCTGGCATGCTTCACTAAGCTTACTTCAGTTTCCTTAATTTAGAGAGTTTACAAACCTATAGAAGCAAAAGTCCTTTGATATTACTTGACATTATTACTTCAGTAGTTATGGATCAGTTTGTCCTAGACAAGTTTCAACCCGAGGCTCTGTTTGATGTGGATCTTGTCCTGTGAATCATTACACTCATTCATTCCTAAAAACAAGAAAACAGAAAACAAAAATCCAAACATTGCAAACAATATGGAGTTCAAATATTCAAACTTCCACAGCCACAGTTTTGTCCATAAATCAAACTTTATAACAAATTATCAAAGCAGATGGGAACAAGGCAAAGAGTTAGTAGTATCAGATTATACACCTGTTAATCAGTTGGATTAAATGTCTGTGTTAATGGAACTTCCAGAATTACCTCATGAAATATGAGTTTAAAACATGTCATTTTTACTGAGTGTATCTTCTGGTTTATCTTGTCTTAAAATCTACGGTTGCCCTTTTCTAATAAAGTAATCTATTACTAATTCATTGATAGAATTATTAAATCTGAAGAATGAATAGCAGTTGCCTGGTTAGTAGCTTTCTATTTTACCAAGTAAAAATTTTATATGATTTGAAATTAATAGAAGTTTTAAAGTATCTTCTAATTGTCGCATTAGGTGGGAGAAAGTTGTTCAAATATTTAGGACCTCTATTCCTGGTTTTGCTAGCACATATATACATACAGTGCTTTAAAAATCACTTCTTAGAGAAACTGCCCTCATAACAAAAGCAGTGGAGCAAAAAGCTGCACGTTCTTTTAATTGCTTAGAAAAAAAATCAAGATCAAGTTACGCAAATAAGTAAAATCATGCAAAAGTTTCCAATCATTTATATTAAAATTAGTATTGCTAAATTGCAGCCAAAGCACAACAACTCTGATAGTTCACTGAAACTTTAAAAGACGGTTTCTCTCTTTATCTCCCTCTCTTTCTTTCTTTTTTAAAATCAGTTTAGAACATAGGGCATCATTTACTGCCCAGTGGAAAAGTCTTCTTTACTCCAGAGCAAGTTGGAAAGGTGATAGATGACCCTGTACTTTGGTTCATCCATCTGTAGAATAACACAAGACCTTCCTCTTGGGAGTGCTGATGTTTGAAAAATACTTTAGGTTTCCCAGGTGAAAAGTGCAACTCATGTGCAGAGTATTATTATAATCTTTTTTTCTCCTAACACATGCATTTCATAAACTTGCATTGTTGTCAGAATAGTTCTGAAATATTTTACCCTCAGGTTCATCTTTCTAGCTAGAGATTAGAGTTCTCAGTACTTTATTTTCAGTCAGTCTGTCTATGCACACACCATCTTTTCGAAGCGCTGCTGACATACAATTTCACTGCATATCTATAATGTTCTTATTAAAGAGACAAATTAGTTATTTTACTTAAACAAACAACAGAAGTATTACCCACCGGAATGCCCAGGCGCTCTCCATAAATAATACTGAGTGCTGACGAGATGTGTTTCAATGTGTTTTATTTTACATTTTACCTTGGTGGTTAACTCAGCCTGTGTTGGACTGACTTAACTGCTCAAGTGCCACAATCCTTCCAGTTCTCAGGAATGCTCTAATGCCACAACACTGACGAGCACAGGATTTTCTTTGTCAGAAAATCTTGAATTCTGATCCAAACCTGTCAATGACTACCAGATTTTCCCTGGTGATGATCTTGAAACAAGTGTTTTTACAAACAGAGATATGTGTTCTAAATAGAAGCAAGACAATGAATAAATATAAGATGGAAATGGAAGACAAATTTTGATAGTCATTGTCTTTATGTCATGTCAAAGTTGTCAAGCAACATCAAAGTAATGAAAACTTTATGGAAGCTTCCCAAGTTAAGAGACATTCTTCAGTCACACTGTGGTAACATGGGCCCGCATACAGTGCTTTGCTGATGTGTTGATTATGTTTTCAAGAATCCATCTATTCATTGAAATTTTTGATTCTATAACGTCTCCATAGTCATGGAGACTACCCTGCATAGGAGAAGCAGGAGAAAACCCTACTTACTTCTACCTACAGACCATCAGCATCAGGAGCTAGAAATGTTTCAGATTAGCTTGAAACCTTCCCTCTTGCTCTATATGATTATATGTAATATATGTAACTTTAAATTCTTCAACCCATCAGCAACTCCATCTCTCTACTGAATCCTGTTTCCCAAATGATGACTATTTTTCTCCATCTTCACAACACGTTTATTTATTTATGCAACAGTATGACTTATATTTGTAACAAAGTTACTCTCCTCCTAAATTTAGAGGTTTCAGCAGTGAAAAAAGGTGTTGAAATTAAGACTAATTTGTTTGTTTATTTGGTTGGTTGGTTTTTGTGTCTCCTTATATTATGTTTCTTGCTTATAATGCCACAAATGTTCCAATGTTGGCAGTCCTGTGCTTTTCCAAATTTTCAGGGGACAGGAAAACACAGGTTACAAACTATTAATTCTCACTATATGGAAGGCTGTGGTGTCTCTGAAGTACTGTCCATAAAGCCCCCAAAAATATGTAAATATTGGCTGTAAGAAAAATACCATAGAATTTTTTCTCTGTGAGTCAGTAACTTCTGAAATAAAGCATGCTTTTACATCCATTAAATACAGATACAGATCAATCAGAGGACAAAACAATGAAAATTAAAAAAAAGATGTTACTTAATCTCAGCACAGATCATGTTAAGATTCCCATTCTCTGTGGCAAGATACTTCACAGGAGGGATAAAATCAACACCTCAATCAATTAAAATGACACTGGGTCTATTAAAATGAGTCATCAGACCAGATCTGAATCAGATCTTTCTACACTTGTAAAAAAGGCAGTGAGTAAATAATATTTATTCCACCTGTTTATAGGTTGCAGGATGTTAATTTCATTTATTGAGAGAGAGAATCCTCCCTCCCCAAAGTAAAATTTAAAGGAACTCAATATCAAGTTCAGATACAGGAAGACACTTAGCCTTTTTATATCTCTCTTCAGTCTCCCTTATCAGTAAGACACATTTCCAAAAATTTTTAGTTACTAAAGACAACTACGTATGTGTTTAGGCACCTAAAGATCTTTCTGAGATACTTAGGCAGACATTCAACTAACCACCCAGGCATTTAAAGTGACATTTTGGTAGAATTTCAGTTCCTACATTCAGGAAACTAAGTTAGAAAGAAAACACTTAAACTGCTTAGACACCTGAGACATCCTATCTATTGAAGGTTTCAGGAGAAAGATTCCCGGGTAATTAGGGTTATTTTAAGAAGATTCTCAGCAGCATCTCTGCCTTCAATGAACCGAGTGCTTAGATACTTATTTCCTATTTATGGAATTTATCACTGAAATTGCTAAGTCTTCAGAGCATCCTGGCATGCTAAGTATGGTGGGGCTTTGGCTTACTCTTTCTAGCTAAAACGGTGTCATTAACTATTATAGAATATATAACTATGTATTGTGGGATGTCTATAAAATAATCACCTGAGCTGTGTCCCAGAGATGGACTAGGGTTGATGAGAAGGTGTTTGAGATGACAGTTACTTCACCACAAACCACCAGTGTAGCAGAAGAGCCATAGGTACACTCAAGAAGATGAAATCCACCTGTCCTCTGCAATGATGCTGATGTGCAGCTGGTTGGGAAAGACCTTGAGATCCTGTGAACCTGTGGTTCCAGGTGTGCCATCAGAAAAGTCTGTCAGTAGGTGAGAACACCAAAAGAAGGGGTAGGTCTTGACCCTGGTTCACCTCTAAATTTCTCTTTGTTTTCATCCAGCCATTGCTCAGTTAAATTAAATCTGTCATGAATCCTCCAGTGTCGTGGTTTAGGCCCAGTGCATAACTGAGCACCATGATGCCCCAAAAAAGAGCCAGTCAAAATAAGGACTGGGAGGGCTTCTCATCACTTAAATAGGTCACAGGCAAAAGACAGACTCATCATAAGGAATAAAATAAAACCAAAACAATTTTAATTTGTTACCAACATCAGAGTAGAACAATGGGAGATACAACCAGATCTTCAAGTCAGAACACCTTCTCCTCACCCCTCCTTTCTTCCCGGGCTCAACTTTTGTTCCCGATTCCTTCACCTTCCCCCATCCCTCCTTGCCTTGAGGTGCAGGGGGATGGGAG
>NW_010194635.1:0-5092 GCF_000695765.1 Mesitornis unicolor
CTCTCCTGGACACGGTCAGTGGCCCTCCCTTTCTCGCCTCTTGCCTCTTCCCCCGACTACCCTTCCCCTCTCTCATAATTTTTGCCCATCCCCTCGGGCCCGTTGGTGGTGGGTTTTTGACAGGTGCTTCAGGCTGTTAATGGGACCTTTGCATCTGCTTTAACGTGCTTGCTGCAGTCCCTCAAATAAGGTATTGCTGCAGCCAACATCAGTTCCCGTCCGCAGCTGTGGTTTGCTGTTGTGAGTTTGAGTTGCTTCCCGTAGAATAAAATCACTGCCGATTGTGATGAGAGGTGCCACGACATCACCGTTAAAGCAGTTCTTGCCGCCTAGTGCATGTCATTTCCACCTGAGCTTTGTAAAGGAGTGCAAGTCATGCATGCTGTGGTCATGACAGTCCCTCAGGCACTGTTCATTGCCTTTGTTGACTGCTGACTATGCTGGTATCAGATGTGGTTTCTTTTGGAAAACTGTCTGCCTTCCTCGTTGATTCTTCTCTACAAAAGACGTAATTCGACGTGACAACTGGGACTTCAGGGTTTTTTCTCTACCCGTGCTGTAATTTCTCCATTTTTATTCACAGATCCATTAAGCAAGGAAAGCATTGTGGACTTTTCTTGTGTTCTTTGTCCAACTATGTTGTAACAATAGTTATTAGCATAAAGTGTTCAGGAAGAGGAGTGTGACCCGAGGTACGTGTTAGGAACGGGGACTTGCTTTTTCTTTTCCTGCTCCTTCTATCCCCGAGGTTGTGGATGGCATTGCTCACCAGTGAAGTGCCATGAAGTATGCTGGCCTGTTTTGATTTTCTTTCAATATTTGCATCAGCTGCCACACCATTTCAAAAGCCCTGGAAATCTTTTCTGAAGGGAAAAATACTGAACAAACAACCACAAAGCAAACAAACAAAGAAGAACTACTCTTCCCCCAGAAATCTCATATCAAAATCTCCTACACAGTTGATGTTATTCATTATGGTCGTGTTGTCATCTACATTTAGGTTGTTCTCTCAGAGCATGAAATCAATGCCTATTGCCATTTAAAGTTGTCCCGACACCACCTTCAGAAAGACTGTTGCTCCCAGGTTTAAAACTTTTCCATCTGAGATACCTGAAACATTGTCAAACATGAAGGGTCAGTAGCAGAGAGTCTGTGGAACACCGTGTATGTGATACCTCTGTGTGATTTTCATGGTGCTGTATCTCATGGGAAGGTTCTGCAAAAGTTGGATTGAGCCTTGAGGTGGGAAAGGATACTGTGGCATGTTCATGGAGGTGAATGTGGCAGTGGCACTGAGTAGGGCCTGACCCTTTTCTTATGTGAAAGGCCATCTTGGGCTGTGGGAAGGTTTGTCTGAGGGAACGGAAATCCTTGGGAAGACCATGGGCCATGTCATGAGAAGACAGTAATGGGAGATGATGTGCTTGTTTTGAGAATGCATGTTGCAGAGTAGAGAATGGAGGATGCCTAGAGGAAAGCATGAGACAAGATGGGTACAGAGTGTTCTTGCCTAGCATCCTTTCTCAGGCTCCCAAGGGTCTGGAGTTGAAGGCCTTCTGGATCTTGAGACAGTGTATCATATTGAAATGCCCAAAATGTCCTTTGAGGTTATGAGTCAGTCCTTTGAACTGCTGCCTGCGTTAGGTAGGAAACCTGCTGGTAAGAGGGGGTGATGTGCAGACTGCTAAATACTGTCTGATGAAGCTTTTTGTTCCTGTTTTGGGAATGGTGTTGTGAGAGGGTGTGTTGCTATTGGGATCTACAGTAATCTTTGCAGGTGTTGATGTTGCCTTGATGGTTCCTCGATCCTCCTCAGGCAATTATTTGTAAGGGGAGGTATGAAGGAAGTTGTGACCTTCTGGTGCTCGACTTCCTCCACGTGCACAAGTGGCCTCAGTGGAGATGGTGTGTCCTCTTGTCATTATTAACTCATTCTGATATGTGCACGTTCATGCAAAATCCTTCACAGGACCCTATCTCTGGTTTTCTGTGGTACGTATTCTCTCACCCTGTTGACATTGTGAGTGTGCTTGTGCTTCAACGTTTGCTGTCATTCTCCTGAAGAATAAAATTTGTGCAAACTGGGATCAGAGCTGTCACAGCTTTAATTGGAGAATCTTTAAGAAGTCTAAAGTGCAGCTCTGTGGTGTTCCCCTGTGAGATTGCTGAAAAGGCACAAAGCATTCATGGTGAAGTTCACATACATAGGAAGAGCCTGCTAGACACTGTGTGGCTTTGCATCTGTCCTTATGTTCTTTATGCCAATCGTGAGGGAAGGTGAGAATGTGTGAAGTCCTGGAACATGCTTAACGCAGGCTTTATTGCTGGGGCTTGCTGTTGTGGTTGAGAAATGTCTGGGTACTGTGACAGCGATCCTCTGAGTGGCATGATATAGGGCTTGAGGCATGAGGAGAATGACTTTGAGTGGGGAATAGTCTTCCCTGAAGAAATGGAGATGTTGTGTAGAAGATGGACTGTGTCACTGATGAAAAACCAGAAAATGTCTGCGTAGCTGGAGATGCCATTTCCCAGGGCTTGGGATAGAGAATTTCTGTAGAAAGCCTTGGGAACGTGACCAGCACACAGGTTTGTTTACCTGGAATCCTCTCAGGACCTCCAGAACTACCACATATCCTGGTGCCTTGATGTTCTCTCTGCTGTTCCTGTCAGATGAGAAGATATCTGCCATACACACCTTTGATTGCTTGCTTTTGATGGGGAGTGGTGTTGCTCAAACCAAAGCTTGTACAGATTTCAATTATATTTGTCCAGCCTTCTCTGACCCTCCCCTTGGTTACCTTTCTGCTCATAGTCTTGCTAGGGAAGGGAAGAACGCCTCCCTTGTGTTTCAATACAATTGGATGGGATCCTTAGGTTTTTTCCTCTACTCTTACAAAAAACTTACCTCCGCCCCCTTCTCTCAGATTGGCAATATGTTGTTAACAGTGGATGAAATGCAGACTGCTGAATTTTGGTAACTATCAAGTGGCAGAGTTTCAAGCAGTTGGCTGTCGGTGTGGGAGATGACTTTTCCACTCTCCTTAGCTGAGGTTGCAAGAATGTCCTTAGCTTTCGGGTTTCCCTCCTGCTTCTCCTTTGATGAATAGAAGTACATAAGGGAACACTACACACTGTCCAGTGATTTCAAGGCTTTTGTGAATTGTGGGTCATTGTTTTACTATACATCTTCCCCAAAAATCTCTGATAACATTAAGGGAAAGTAACCTTTAGAACCAATTCCACTTCATCTGAAAATGTTTCTTTTTCTAAAGAAGCAACCAGTGATACTACAGGTAAGCCTCTAATGAGTCTGAGAAACAGATGTACTTTTTTACCTGTTTAGTTTTAGTATCTTTAACTTATATTGACAGAATATTGCCTGTTTTGGGGACTCAATGATCTTTATGGGTCCTTTCCAGCTTGAGATATGTTATGATTCTATGACTGGACCAGCAAAGCACCACTGCCTGCACTCGTTCCTTTCATGCTGCTTCAAGGCACAATATGAGCCAGTGACAGCAAGCACAGATAGAGGCGGGACCGCAGTGCATTTCTCAGGGTGGATGTGTTGGCCATTTAGGGGATTTTCTCAGCGAAGATGCCATGGTTTTACCGTCGTGACTTTTGATATGTGGGTCGTGCTAATGAAGGAGAGGTATTCCCTGGGAACTAATGCCCCTGAGTCCTGAGGTTCTTGCTGTGTTGTTCTGGCAGTGCATGCCTGCCTGAAAGGAGAAGCAAGAGCTTGATATTCATGATGCAGGTCGGAAATGAGACCAAAATAGCTCTTCACTAACTTATATGAAGAGCACTCAAGAGTTTTGGTTGGCCTGTGCTTTTTCAGCCTTTATGGAGAATCGTTGTGCTGGGCTGTGTTGGGATTGAGTCCACAAATGGAAGACTCCTCTGTGTTGTCTAGACTCATTGAAGCCAGTTTGAAGCGATGTCGAAGTATGTGGGGCTTAGGTTTGTGTTTGGAGCTTAGTGATCCTCTTCCTTGAGAGGACAGAGGCTGAAGAGTGTGGCCTCCTTCAGGAAGGGGAGGTGCGGGGGCAGTCTGTCTGTCCTGCATAAAGTGGAGTAAAGCAGGAAGGTTGGTCCTCTTCTGGAGAGATGGAAAGCAGCAGGGAAGAGAAATGAGAGCTCTTCCTGAAGGAGACTTGTCCATGATCCGTGAAGAGAGTGATGTACTCACATAGAAGATATTGGTTAAGGGGACAAAGCAGAAGCAAAGAAAGAATATGACAGGAGAACCTGGGCAAGACAGGGAAGAGAAAACGAGGAAAAAGAGTGGAAGGAAGGCAGGAAGGCAAGCAGGAGGGAATATAAACAAATATAAGAGAGAAAGGAAGGAACGATAAACAAGTATACGAGCATTCGTGAACGCTGTCACTGTACAGAAAGGTGCTGAGGAATAGAAAGGGAGAAAGAGAGGGAGAGAAGGAAAAAAAAGAAAGATACTAAGAACGCGTGAAGTAAGGAAGTAATTAAGGAAGGTAGCAAAGAAAAGAAAGAAAGAAACCGTAAAGGGCAAAACTAGAACGCATCCACATTACCTCTAGGCGCTGAGCATTTTAAGTCCCTAACAGCCTCCCTCTTGGTTAGAATACTGCACTTCGGGAGTGATGCATCGTAATTAGCGCTGATACCCCGTAAATAGCGCTGGTGACTCCGTCTTTGACGATCTCCGCCGCAACGCCGGAGGCGACTGGGAAGCTGTCATTGGGGGTAAAAAGGAGAGAAGGATGAAAAGAGGAGAAAAAGGGCAGTAACCAATCGGGCATAGCAGAGCAAGAAAGAAAATGCAAAGGAAGAAACAAAGGACACGGAAAAGAAAAAGGGACGGAGGAAAGAGAAGAAAGTAGATAAGGAAGAACGAAAAGGAGTATTGAAAGAAGAAAACTGTGAAGAGAATAAAATAAAGAAGAAGGAAAGGAAGAAGAAAATCGTTAAAAGCAAACCCAAAAGCAAAAAAAGATGGAAAGAAGAAAAGGAAAGACTTGAATGGAAGGGAGAGGCGGCAGAGATGAGCAGCACGGGTCCTGCGACGCGGGCGTTGAGGGGGAGCGTGCGAGGCGGCGGAGCAGCACAC
>NW_010194636.1:0-16080 GCF_000695765.1 Mesitornis unicolor
TGCCCAGATGCAGGACTCTGCACTTTCCCGAGATAACTCTCCTTATCTTGCAGATTCAATGCCTTGGGGTGCTTCTGATGCTAATGCTATATACGCATTGTTGACTGTTGTGTTGTTTGAGTTTGGATGTGAACAGTCATCTCCAAAGGGGTAATGTTCGAACGGCATCAACACGGGTAGCATTTGAAAGAAAAGAAGAGGTTGAGTATGGGATTGTCAGGCTGAGTAGAAGGGAACAGACTGGATTCCTGTCCTGAACAGGAGATGGGAAGGAATGGAGTTTGGGGAGGAGCAGGGTTCATCTCTAGTGCTTATCTGGTGTCAGAATTGGTGATAAACAGGCATGGTTTCCTGACAGTTGTCACAAAAGTGTCACTGAACAGGTCTGGACAGGTTCTGTAAGCATGAGGATACATCTGCATGTAGGTAACTGCAACTCTCCATGACTATAAAAAGTGTGAATCTATGGTAACATGTAGTGGTAGTGCATCCACTACAGCACTGACTGAATCTACAATATTGTAGTGAAAATGACAGGTCCAGTGAGAACAGGTGGTATTTCACACCTAAAACTATTTGCAATAAAATGATTTCTTTTGCTTCCCTTAGTGACTGTGTTAGTATTAATTCACTGAGAAAGTCTGGTTTCTGGTTTTGGAAGGTCATGCTGGAGAGCCATCAAATGTTTTGTTTCAATAACAACAGCAAAACCAAAGCCTTCCAAGCAGGTGAGGGTATCGGTCCATTTTAAGTACTATTATAGTGTGAGACTGACAGTACTCCAGGTCTAAAGTTAACAGGCAGATTTGGGTTTCGTTTCTCTCTGATAAAAGAGAATTTAGACATGACACCTGGGGACATAGTTTAGCGGGCATGGTAGTGTTAGGTTGATGGTTGGACTTGGTGATCTTAGAGGTCTTTTCCAACCTTAATGATTCTGTGGTTCTCTTCACAAAGGCACTGCCTTGCCCTTCTGAATGGCAGGATCATTTCCCTCAGCTAAGCTCACCACAGAGCAGCAACGTTGCAGGGCTGAGCTCAAAACTCGGTGGAAAAGATAAACCAAGATCTTGCCTCAGTGTGCACCAGGATGACTCAGCCTTTCCTAAATCTGGATTTAAGTTTTGAGAAGTGGAGCTGCCACTCTCCAGGGAGGGCTGTGTCCCAGTGAGGAGCAGGACCAGCCCGATGGGTCTCAGTGATGGGTAGAGGGTCCTATGCCAGCAGGCTCCATTTTGGAGTGCCTGTAGGACCTCAGCTGCAGTAAGGACTCCTGATGAGTTCCAGCAGGTGGTCTGGGTTGCGTCCTTCCCCTTCAAAAGCGTGCCTGTAAAATGTACATCTGTATACAAACACATACATACATTGAGGTTAAAAAGGAATATGCTCTTTTAGACTCTTCCTGAGCTCTTGGTAGATATCTGTCCTTTAGTTTTCAAATTAAAATGGGAATCTGTGCTTGAAGTGCTGTCAGCATGGCAGGTGAGAAGGGTAGGCTCTTCTCCCTCATTCACTGCCTTTGTAAGGCATTTGGTCGTGATCCATAAATGGGTTTTTGATAACCATGTGCTAGTCACTGAGCTCTGAAGCTTGCCTTTCCCTTCCCTGGCAGCCTCCTCCTTCTGCCTGGGCTGCAGCCTTTCCCTGCTTGCTGATTAGACAGTTGTGCTTTAGTCCTCCAAATAATTGCCATTCTTGTTGTGCATAAGTAGATAAGAGTTTGTTTTCACAGAATCACAGAATCTTAGGAGTTGGAAGGGACCTTGAAAGATCATCCAGTCCAACCCCCCTGCCAGAGCAGGATCACCTAGTCTAGGTGACACAGGAACGTGTCCAGGTGGGTTTTCAATATCTCCAGAGAAGGAGACTCCACAACCTCTCTGGGCAGCCTGTTCCAAAAGTTTCCTTTTCCTTGTGATGGTAGTTATCCTGGTTTTGTTGGGACAGAGTTGGTTTTGTGTTTTCTTTCCTTCCCCTCATGGTAGCTGGTAAGATTTATTTATTTTGATTTTTACCAGCGGATGTTTACATTTGTTAAGGCTTGTTTTTCAGTCTCTACCTAAACATGTGTTCATTGTTTCATTTGGTTATTTTTATTTTCCTCCTCTCTGCACAAGAGGAAGGGGGGAAGCAAGAGCCCAGGATTCTCTGGGACAAGTGACCCAGGACAGTAGGAAAAGCTCACTCCTTTACTTTTCGTTGTGGAAACAGTGAGTCACAGAATATAATGGTCCATACAGAGCAGAAGGAAAGGGACCAATTTGGGAATTTGGAAATCCTTTCTTTGGGGGGATTCTTTTCACTATTTTTTTAAATGGTGATTATTTAATGTGGTAAATTCACATAACCTAGTGTAGGTCATTTAGCAGCAGACTATTTTGGTTAACTGAGTATTTGTAGATTTGTGCTCTTCTCATAAAATTCCATTTCCAGGTGGCATTTGTTTGTTAGCTTGTAAGCTTACAAGTATATAAGTAATTTTTCAAAAGAACTTGTGCGTTTGTTCAAATCGTAACAATGTCAGTAACTGATAAATCCTTTGGCTGTTTCAAGGAATTTCAGGTGAGGTTTCTTATTCTCTCCCCTCAGCAATGCATCACTACTTTTTAGGTACATTACTTAGGTTTTTGAAATTGGAATTTAGTTGGGATTTGGAAAGAGCTGAAAATGAGAGCAGGAACGTGATAGTTCAAGGGAGTGATACAAACACAACATGCACGCATGTCTAAGCCAAGACTTTAATCTGTGAGGAAACACTTTGCTAGAAGTTTCATTTGTTTTTCAGCTTGGCTGCATAGTTCAGTGGGTTTTTAATAAAAAGGGTGGTACACATTGAATTGTTTTTCTAATATAAATGTGACACTAATTTTTGGACTGATTTTGGAGTACAGCAGTAAAAGGCAGATATTAATTTCTTTTGCAATGGAGTAACTTTTTCCCAATATTTTAATTTATTCTTAAATTTTTCTTGATAGCCTTTATTTCCTTAATTTGTGCTGTTATTTTTGATCTACTGAGTATTCTTCTACATTTGTGGGGTCAGCAGTTTTTATACATTGTCGTCTCATCCCTGTTATTGACAGAAGATGTTAACTCTGGAGCAGACTTGGTTGATCAGTGTACAGCCTGGTCACTGACACTCATACTTGACTTTTCTCCTTTAGTACCATTACTTCCAGAATGTCCTTGTTTTCCTTTGGATGTCACAGGCTCCCCACCCTGCCCTGATCCAACTACACTAGAAAAGCCATGAAATATGGGCAGAAATAATTCCTGGTCAGCATGAGAAAATATCCACAAAACAAATATCTCCATTAACTTTTATTTAAAACTCTCAGATATATCATGGTAAAGCATCATAATTAAGGCTAGGAATTTCTTCAGATTCATGCACTCATAAATCCACATCAGACCTTATTAAAAGAATGAAAGCATTAGATTACACACATTTTATGTGCATTCTAAGCTAAACTGCTTCTCTAATGTGAAAAATTTTGATTTCACAACCTCTACTCCAATATTTGACAACTTCATTTTTCAGGAAAATGCTGTCTGCGGGTACCTATCAGTTAGGCAGAGTTCCAGCTAAATTGCATCATGAACTTATTAACTTCCATCTAATCATCCAGTCATGGCTGATTAATTGCTTCTCTTGGTGCCTTGTTTTAATAAAATCTGTTTTCCATGCCACTGACCAGCTAACTAGTATCTAATTTTATGTGTGGGGTAGTCTTTGCTGAAGGGAGCAAAACGCAGCAAAATACAGTTGTGTAATTCTCCTTTGGTGCTTAAGGGATGGAGAAAATGTCTGTTTCCTTGCAGATCTAAAAAGCTTTCCTATGCTGCGGGGAAGGAACGGAGGCGTTTTGGAACAGGAACACAACTGGAGCTGGTGGATTTTTGAATATTCAAATCATCTGTCTCCAACTGTGGCACTCTGAATTCATTAATGACTTTGTGTTAGTGAGCAGCAAGATAACGCGGGGAGCTGGCAGCTTTATCATCTTCTCAGCAGGGGAGGGGAGGGAAAAGTAATTTCACCCCTCATGCAAATGGCAAAAGGTAACACTCCCTATATATTTTAATAACTGTCTTGTATATTAATGAACAAGCCAAGTTATCAAGGTGCTTCCTTAAAAATATATATTTTTATATATATCAGAAGGTTGGCAGTTAAATGCACTCTGGTCAGTTTAAGCTCCCTGCTTTATACTGCAGCATCCCAGAGGATGCCCTATCTAGGATCTCGCAGTGGCTGTGAACGCGAGAGGCTGAAAATGTCAGGTTTGGCAGTGGGACCCCCATTGGGAGGAAGAGGCTAGAAATGAACCAGAGGTCTCTTTTTCTAGTGAACTGGAGCTCTTCTAATTCCCTAGCACTGACCAGAAAGTTTTCTCTGTCATGGATACAGTAAGGTAACAATTATTTTTTTAAATCAAACTCTTGAGCAAAATGTCCAAACTATAGCTTCTTATTTCTGTAGTATGAGTGTTTTCATTGGTCTAAGCGTTGTCTACATGTGCCAGGCATAACTCACTGAAGTAATGCATTATCACAGCAGTAATTTTCTTCAGAAATTCTTTGGCTAAGTCTTTGTCAGACAGTGGTGTGTCATGCAGGGAGACAGAGCTGTGGTGGCCAGCAGCGTTAGCTGCTTCTTATTGCAAGATCTACCCTGCCAGAATTTGAATTTCCGTAACCTAAATGCTTCTGACTGCAGAGGAAGAAAGTGAGAAAGAAGAGAAAGGATAAAACAGATAAATACTGTCATTTTCTCCTCCATGCACCTTATGTAGCGTCAGAAGTGGTTGCCAGCAGGCCATTTCAAGTAAGGCACAAAAGGAATAAGACTTGGCTTTGATCAGCTGCACTTTGATCAAATGTAAGTACTAGAAAAAAATCAAGAGGTGCTGGCACGGTATTTTGACATTTTGCTTATCCTCAGGGAGAGGCAAGCGCAGGAGTAAAATCCTTATCTATTTCAAATCACAGAATTGTAACAAGCAAATATTTCTCAC
The DNA here is from genome assembly GCF_000695765.1 of Mesitornis unicolor. NCBI lineage: Eukaryota > Metazoa > Chordata > Aves > Mesitornithiformes > Mesitornithidae > Mesitornis > Mesitornis unicolor. Next base: position 5,019 of record NW_010194636.1, read on the forward strand.
CTGGCACATGGGCTCTTCCTTTGTGTGTGCCATATTTAGAAATGAGGATGTATGAGTACGTATGGCAAAAAAACGAATGTTTTTGTCACCCTAGACAAGTTTCCTATCCTGGAGGCAGATGGCAGGTGTTTTTCCAGCCTTATTGTGACCACAGGATCTCTAATGTGCTCAAAGTATTTTTTCTAGGATGATGGTCAGTAAAGACTGACTTTGAGGGAAGAAAATTTATTTCTTCTCAGTTAAGTTTTCTGATCTAGATTGCATACAGAGAAAAAGTTAAACGAAATAGACATGAAACTGCAGCTCTTGAAGGATCTTGAAGACAAAAGTCTGCAATGGAAGACAACCCTGGGCTGGGAGAGAAGGCATATCATCAATTACCTTGCTGAATATTAAATTCAGTAAATCAAGGTGTCTGTGAAGATAATCAGGTGTTGTAACAGAAACAGAAATGCAACTTAATTTGGAATCTGTTATTCTCATTTTGCTTATCTCTATTAGGGTTTTAGGCAGAGGTTTTGCTCTATGTTCTCAGTTTCCTCAACTGAGAAATGGATTAAAAAAAATCTCACTTTTCGAATAAGATTTTCTGCCTCAGTTCAGAAAAACGATTTTCAGCATAGAGGAAGATATAACATGCACTTGCTAGAATGCATTGCTTCCTTCGTGGAGATCTCAGGTCCCAGTCCCATACGTGGATCATGGCAGCGTATCTGCTGCAGTTTTCATAAATAGTTGTAGGGAATGGGATTAGCCACAGTCAGCTAAGAGTCTCCTACACTGTATGGGCTGGTGTTCCCATACTATATGGAGTAAAGTGGTTTTGTATGCTGCTCAAGCAGATTAAAGAAAGCAGAATCCAGAAGCTGGAGTTAGGACCAGTAGGCTGTTTGACACAGCTCACTTTCCAGGTTTGTGCACTGGTCCTTAGTGATGCTGAATTCGTGGATATTTGGCACGTGTTCTGTGAGCTTACTTTATGTCAAGATTTAAAAAGTGAGTTTGTGAAAGACTTCTCATAATGGTGAAAAGGTCCCTCTTCATTTCTCTTCATTAGTTCATGGCTCCTTATGACAAGAGAAAACAGGGGTAAGAGAACGATGGTTCCTGATGTTTTAACTGGCTCTTATGTCTGGTTAATGTAGCGCTAGGTATCTGCAGTGCTCAGGAAAAAAAAAATGTTGGAGAACCAGCCTTCCAGTTTGGATTAAATGCAGTTAAAATTAAAGCTTGGCTGAAAAGTTTGGAGCTCTTGTGTGCCTCTGAAGAGAAGTCAGCAAATGCATATCACTCTGAAGTTTCTGGATTAGCATTGCAGTATATTATTAAATTATGGCTATATTTCTTTGTGGCAGAAGTCTTACTGCAGTTATAGGAAATTCTAAGGGAAGCATTGAGACTGTAGTATAGTGTTGTGGGGTTTTGTGTGTGTGTGGTGTTAGGTTTTTGTTTGTTTCTTTGTTCTCCCCCTGGATTAATGACTAATGTGTACACATCAAACAGAGCTTTTGAGTATTGGTGTTTCCTGAATTTGGATGTACACTGGGAAATTTGTGGGGAATAGGGTTACTGTGGGTCCAGACAAACGATGGAGAAGCAGAACCTGTTTAGATGTGCTGTGGAACATCTGATTGCTCGTTATCTGAATCATTGCTTAGATACGAGATACAAGCACTAGGCTGAGGTATCCATTGTTTCCTTTCATTTCTTTTTATGTCAGCTTTACATCTATTTTGTCTAAATTAGGATAATTACTCTCGGCTATGAGTAGTCTTATTTACTTTTAGGTTTACTTAATCTGCCTTACTAGGAATTTTCAAGCAAGTAAATGTATTAGCAGCCCAAATGGGCTGCTAAATGTCCTGAAGGTCACAAGCCAGGATAGCCATAGGGTAAAAGCTACCAAAATTTTATTTCCATACATTGCATGGGCACGTTTTAGAACTTGGGACAGAGTGGTCTGTAAGAAATCAATGTCTTCTTCTGGCTTCAGTAGCTGGAAGAGATCTCCCAGAGATGGGTAGAGAAAAGGCAGGAGACCGGACCTGGGAGGACTCTGCAGAGACGCACAGCAGAAAGCCTAGAGTACATGGCTGTAACTGAAAAGACAAGATTTTATTGTGGTGTGCACTGTATCGTGCCTTCGGAAGCAGATCTCCTTGGATGCATTCAGTCTGTCCTGTATGACCATCATGTAGATGTCCAAGCAGAGGGTTGGACAAGCATTACATGTTCAAGGGGTTGTCCTCAGAGATGACTGAAGAAGGGCACCTTTGGCATGCACCAAAGCCTGTTGGCAATTCTAATTAAAGATGAGAATACCAATGCAGATTTAGTGCATACAGTCTATATATACTTGGCAAATGCTGCACTTGACTCATGAAGCTAGCTGGTATCCATTACATTAAAGTAAATGGACAATTCAGCAATTATAAGGCAATTGGCTCTGCAGCTGATAATGTACATTGTGCTTTGAGTGGGTTCTTTCTAACTTATGTTTTGGGATGGCGAGAACTTCTCAAAGCAAGGCAACAAAGTGAATCAATTCAGCTCTTTCTAGCATTGTCCCACAGTCAAACTGCTTGTGGTGCTGTGTTCTCAGCGCATATACAATTTTAACAAAATGAAAAATGTCTCAAAAGCAAGGTAATAAATGAAAGATTTGGGCGTGAATCTAAGTTGACTATTCCTTACTCCTTTTTTTAGGAAATCATAGTTGTATTGTTTGCATTTAGACTTAAACCATTATCTGTTTTTCTAACTTATCAACATCGTATCTTTTCTTATATTGCATCTATTTCAGAACTCAAGATGTTTTTTAGGAGGGGTTTCTGCAGCTGAGTTTCATAACAAAAGTCACAGTAGAGATTATAAAAAAAATAAAATAGAGGCATATCACATAATTTCTATTATAAATCAAAATGCAGCCCAAATATCAGAAAAGAGGTAAGAATTGTCAAATTAACAAACTCTTAAAAAACTTTATAAAGTTTATTAGTTGACAGGTCAGATGGTGTTTTTTAACCTTTGTGTGCTAGCAGGACTGAACCATATTGAAAATATAAAACTCCATTTTAATTGAAATGTAAATTCAAAAAGTAAGAAAATTTACTTTGAATAAAATGTTTCTATAGATGAGAACTAAATACATTGCCTTTTATTAGACTCATTTCACAATTAAGCTGGAATCCAAATACTACTCGTTTGGAAAGCTGCTCATGGTTTGCACTAAACTATCATAAATTACTGCTGAACTTTTCTGTGGCATCTGTTGACAGCGGGTGCATGTGTGCCTGCAGTGACCCCAGAAGGCTCGGCGTACTGCAGGGACAAAGCTACTTCAGAGACACTGCTGGTGGTGCCAGCTCAGCTTTTAATTGTTAGTGCCATACTAACCTGTCTGTTAGCTCAAATGCTTCCTAGTAGATATTCTCAATCCTTTCTGGAACTACAAGGTGGTCCAAAGACTTTCTAGAGGGAGTAATTTAAAATTTGTCTCCTTAATGAACCTTGAAGCAGTTTTTTTAAAGCTTTCAGAGTGATTCTCTTGTCATTTCTAATGGGAAAAATGAGTGACGTGTTGGTGCGCTGTTATCTGTCCTTATGCAAGATACTCTCTTATGTTGCAGATCGTAGGGTCAGGGTTTGACAGTTACCCCTCATTTTACCTTTCATACTTATTCATTAAAATGGCAAACCTTGAATAGCAGCCACTAAACCTTTCCAGGTGAATAATGTTCACTTACGACAGAGCTATACGCGGGAGAAAACAGCGAAGTGTTTGGGGGGACTGGTTGGTAATGAATACAATGTGGAGTTAATTCAGCATCGGTCTTCATTTACTGCCTGTTATATCTAGATGAACATTTTGAGCTTCCAGAATTTGAAGTGTTTCCCATAAAATGAAGAGAGGTATTGGAATTTTAAAGAGGAAATGCCAGGAGAATAGCTTCTACTCATACATTTTCTTTCATACTAGGTACATTTCCGAAAATGTGAAATGTTAACTTCAAAATAGACTTTGATATGCTGTATTTGAGGAAAGAGATTTACTGATTTCTTGCTTTTTCTTCCTACAGCTAGTTGATGTGGAAAAATGGGTATGTGATTCTGTCTTTTATTCACTTGATCCCGAATGTTTCGTGTTGCCACTGCGTCTGATCTGTCTGTTTTGATACCCTCTGTCTTCATGACCCTTCAACTTGCATGGCTCAAAAAAAGAGGCAAATACATGGTGACGTAGGATCTGGCCATTCCTGAATTGTCTTTCCAAATTTCATGCTACCACAATGACTTTTCTCTCTTTTAATTTGGTTGTGGAGTTGTGTAATGTGAATGTATGACTACTGCCTGTCTGTTTTGAGCCTTGCTGTCCAATGTTATATCTCCATTCTGTAACCCACCCTGTCTTTTCCAGTATAGACACTGTAATCTTAAAATGCATGACACTAAGATAATTAATACTGATAAGTAATGTGTGTATCTAGCTGCAAATAATATATATGAGAAATATTTAATGATGGAGAACAGCTGCTACAGAATAAAAAAGAAATCATTCATAGATCTTAGCACGTGATGTCAAAGCACATTTCTCTGCTGTGGTCTTAAGGCCTTTCCTGGTGTGTCTTTGTATACCATGCATATTTGTTTGGGCATCTGACATAGCTCCGCTATATGGGACATATTTACATATGTTTTTCTCCAATATAATCTGTAACATCTGCATATGTATGAGTTAGTGGTCGTAAAACTGTGTGTAGAATTGTTTTGTTCACGTTTAAAATGTTAGCAGCCTCTCTGAAAGCTTGGACTCTCTAGGCCTCCTTGGTTTCCAAATACTTAATTTGAGCTGTGTGTGACCAGAACCAGTCTCAGCCACTCCCTGGGATATGGCCAGGGCCATGGCTAGAGCACTGGGCTCCTATTGCAGAAATTAAATTTAAGATTATATGTTTATAGTAAGTAGTCACTCAAGTTATAGCTTGTCTGGGACTCTTGTAGGTAATTATGTCATTTAAATGGTGGCTTAGGCTTCTCAACACCCTTTCTACTCACATATTCCAGACTATCTATGTAATCAGACATATATATTGTAGTTGTTTATAATACTTATTAAACAATAATTACACTTAAGTTTTGCTTATTATGTCAATGTGACAGAATCTTCCATATTCTGCGAATCTGATATTTGTAACGATGAGCGAATATTTATATGGGTTGATTTGGAATGTTTTTAACCCTTTTTAATTGCAAGTGAGGGGGCTTGGTTCTAAATCTTCAGATTCTGTGATTTTATTCTTATGAAGATTTTTTCTATAAAAAGAAAAACAATAAAAGTAAGTTCAGTAGTATATAGGCACCTGGTCTTATACTCCACAATGCGTGAGAAATTGTAAGCCAGGAGTTGCTCCTGTTCTGCTGTGCTTCTCCTGGTGAATGACTATTGTTCTTCTGCTAATTTTCTTCTAAAATCCTTATTCTACTGTAAGGCATGTGCTGGCAGTTGAAGACAGGTAAGAATTAAACAGGCTGAACATATTCCTTGAACTTTTGGCTTTGTCTTGTGGCTCTCAGCAGGTGGGGCTGTGAGGGCTTGTAGGGCCGCTGCAGTGCAGAACCAAACAGATCAGTTTACAACGTCTTGTTAAACATAAAACAAAATGGAAGTAAGGCTTACCTTTGCCATCCCAGCCCTCATTTCATACTTGAAAATGGTTTTCTGCTTTTAATGGAACTACCAAGCGGGTGAAAACCCAACATTTGATCAGAAGGATTTACTAAATTTCAACTGAAAGTGAGAAGACACTGAACATATCTTATTTACAGAGAAAATAACAGTAATGACATAAACTGAAATTGAATAATGTGTAGTGAAAGGCATTGCTGTCCACCTGCCTGTCATTTTTTTACTTTTAATACATTTGTGAAATAAGGGAAATAATTTTAAAGTGTCTGTTGCTGTGAATTAGCAACTGTTGGTGTTGGTTTGCAGGTGGGTGCTGTATACATTAAGAGTTTGATTTTTACAAGACTTCTGTTCTTATGAAAGCACCCGAGTGTCTGTCTTGACTTTCAGAACAAATGCATAGGACTGTAATAGAATTCACTGTAAGGAGTGGGAATTTTCTAGGGCTTCTGTGCTTTCCAGAACCTAGCCTTTTTATCATCCCCTTAAATAGTTACTGTGTTAGCTCACTAGTAAAACTAATTTTCAGGATTTTTTTTTTTTTTGGAGAAATGAAGCTTGCAGAGTAATGGAACACACTTCAGATGCTTTTCAAAGTAATTGCTTTCCTTACAGACACTTCTGGGTTGAGCAGATGTGATTGAATTCTGAATTTGAGGAGAGTGTGGGCTGGATAAATATAAAAAGTCTAAGTCCATTTTGACTAGAGGAAACAAGCTAGGGATGCTGTAGTTCGGAGTGAACCACAAAACAAAGCTTCATCAAGACAAATAGTTCTAGCAATATGTCTTCAGTGCCATTAAATTAATTAATTACACATCCATGCTAATTTGTGTGATTTTCAAATATGAAAGTAATTATCTAAGGATTTTATTTTTGGGGGAAAATTTTTTATTTGTTTACTTAAATATAGATTGATTTGTCAGATTATTATGGTGGAATCCCCAGTTTTAAGAATTTGCATTCAAATTTTAGGTATAACATAGGCTGCAGCGGCAACTCATCATAGAGAGTAATATTAGCAGTGTTAACACGGGATCACTCAGTTATCCTCATACACATCTTCAGGGAAAATGGGAGGAGACAGCACTGTGTAATGTTAAAATGAAAATGGGAGGACATAGCTCTGTACAATGTTAAAATGAACAGGCATATGGAAATGGAGTGACTATGGAAACACTACTTAACGTGCCACATGTACGGCTATAGTTTCAACCACATTTGCAGTTCCATCTTTCATGTACTGTATAATGTAGCAGATGCTAATTGTAGCCCAAGTCTAATTTACATCATCAAGAGAAAGCAATATAAACATTTTATAAGAATAAATCTATGTGGAAGTCTAACTGAAACTTATTTTAATAGAATAATAGCATTTCCAACTGTGCACTGGGATTCTTTTGGTATTTCTCCTTCAGTCCATATTATAGATCTGAGAATTTCAAGCTGTGTTCTGTGTATCAATAGTAGCTACTGTGAATTGCGGCACACTGTCTACTTTCAGTTTACTTGTCCTGAATGCTTCTTGATTAGCTTAGTGTAAAGATTTGATATTTATATATGAGCAAATACAATACTACAAAAACAGGATGAAAGATATAGTCTGGAGACAATATCTAAAAAGATTTTGAAACTAATCTTGCAACTTTGCTATAAAAAACTCCAAATAGAATAGCATTACTCTTCTGCTTTTTTCATCTAGCTAGCGAACCCAAGAATAAAGGTGAGATTATGATAAATTATGTGTTTGAACAGTCATAGTGAGTGATATGCTACCCAAAGCTGTCCAAGGAGCTAAATAATATAACCCCAAACAATTGTAAATATTTACATTAACAGCACATCCTTAGTGTCCGCAGATAAAGATTCAATAGGTAAAATAATAGCTATGTTTTAAATTGTTTATTTATTTTAGAGTGTAAGTGAACAGGTAGGATGATGGATAGAATGTTGTGGTGGTGGTGTTTGCTTGGTTTTGTTGTTCTTTGCTTAATTTTGTTGTTGTGGGGTTTTTTGTTTGTTTGTTTTTGTTTTAAAGACATTTTCCAAGCCATACAGGTAATCTGGCTGCTGAGTGTAGTTCCTCCACAAGGAACATATCCATGTGATACTAAGCACTTGCATATGCATTTGTCCCAGAAAGATCAGATGGCATATGCAGCGGAAGACTTAAGTCAGTGGAATATGGATTATCCAGTTGTTGGTTACCTTCAATTACCAGTTGTACTTCTCAGGATAATTTCTAGGAAAATTGGATGCTAGAGAAATAGGTGTCTGTAAAAAATTCTAATTTCTTGAACAAGTGAATTCTAAAGGTGAAATGGTGTCTTCAATGCATTTGTCAAATTTGCATTTATTTCAGTAGGACAGGATTTAAGAGACACTTATTTGTAGTCCAGAAGTACATCAGAAGTTGAACTATTGCAAGAACCTCCAGCTGATCCTTGAATGTCAGTGTCTGACACAATATAGATGTTTGATACTTGGTTTGTAGCTGGTTAGCTCTTCGGGTATTGAAAACACTTAAGGTGTTTATGCTGTAGGCAGCATAGGGTTAGCAAGTAATATATTTGGACTCCTAATTATAGTTGAGGCAGAGAGTCAAATACTTCTCATGTGTAGTTGGTCCCATGCTACAGAAAGTGTCAGCTTAATAAATCAGATGAGTCGCATTCTAGAAATGACTGTGACTTCCTGGGCTGTAAAGTCTACACAATTAGCCAAAATCTGCATAGTGCAGATAAATTTTATCCTTAATAACTTCTGAGACTGAGCTTGTTTTTAATGTTTCATAGTGATTATTGCACTACTGTTGAATACCACATTTAAAATGTAAACATGACCAAGCTCTACTGTCATTAGCGCAGCTCCACTTTGTGTGTAACTAAAATAACATGGCATCATAATTTGATCTCTTCTTTTACCTCTAGCTGAGGTAGTGTTGAAGGGTACAATGATTATTTGTTGTACTTAGTGGCTGTATTGGTCTTTTTATAACTTTAACACTTTGGTGCTAACATTTGGCAAAAAAAGCCTTTCAGCAGCAAAGGATGTTACAATGACAGTAAGAACAGACCTTGAAATTTCTGTTTGTTTAATTTTCAAAGACACTTTCTGAATTGCTAATGTTAGTCCAGAAACCCATGTGCAGTGTTGAGGCACCGAGAGTGAGTGTGAAGGAGCAGAAAGCTCTTCATTCTGCAGAGGAGCTGGAGAAGTTCCTCATGTGACAGCTATTGCCTACCTGCAGTGCGTATTTTCTGTTGCTTTGCTTCAGGGTTGGTTGTTTTCCAAGCTGAAAGTGAATGTTTTTCAACGTAAGCATTCTCCTGTAGCTAAGAAGGGATTTGGTCTAAAAATCTTGGAGAATGCTCTTGCAGCAGGGTGTGAGGAGAGGACCTGGAATCCTCTGCCCTCTCTGTTTGAAGTTCTACAGGGGCATTCTCTTCACTTGTGGACATAATGTGCATGTAAGGGTTTGCCTTGGAGAGAAATAATTTTTACAAGGATGAAGTTGCAGAGCATTTCTTTCCCTGGTGCAGGGGGTGGATGGATGTGTCCAGGTTTCCTTCGCCTGCTGCGGTTGGTCAGGTTTTCTGGCTTGATGGGGACCACACTTGTTGTCTCTGAGAATGCCATGTAAATCATCTTCAAAATTATTAAGGAACTCTAAAGAACATGATGTTGGAGATGCTAACATATGCCAGCTGCTTCTCTCTCGTTTGTTGCAATTCAGTTAATGTCAGTTGAAGAGCCTCAATTGTTCAATCTGGGCTTCCAAAAAATCCAGCACAAGAAGCTGCTATATCATTTTAGTAATCAAGGGAAGAGATGAACAATTCACTTTAATTTGAAAGTAGTTAAGAGTTTACGATCAAAAAGTTAAAATAAATTATCAAAAAGAGAACCAGAAGGTTTCTCGACTGTTGTTCATTGTACTTGGAATATGTAATTTGGAATACAAAATATCAGGGTGACAAGAAACGAGATGTAGTAATGCCAAAATGATCATACTGTATTTTAAATACTCAGTTTGGGATGGTGGGCAGGGTGCATTGTGTTCAGTTTTGGTCAATTTGTTTCCAAATGTCTAACTAGCAAAGAGACCTACAGTGCGAGATCATTAGATTATACTTTTTATTTTAGCTAGGACATCTTGTACATCTTTGAGAACAGATGCTTCTGTTTTAAAAGCCTGTATGAGATGAAAGCACCCAGTCTGGCTTGGAGGGTCTCCAGGTAGACTCTCTTTTTGCTTTGGATAGAGATTTGCTGCCAAACTTCAGTCCTCAGCTTCAAACTTTATGATATCAAAATATGAACTGACGAGGTCAAAAGAGGAAAAGGTAGCCACAGAACCACAGAGAAAACCAAATCACCGCATGTAAAATAACACTCTTCTTGTATCTTTGAGCACCTCCATGAAAATGAACCTAAAAATATCCATAATCTTCTGACATCAATAATGTGGCACTGGATTTTTTTTTTAACCACTGCATTAAATATTAGTAAAATTTTAATTTTATTAGTTTATTCTGCATTTATATATGATAACAACTACAACACTAGTGTTGCTCCCCAGCACTGCACTTTGAATGCAGTGACTGTACAGCTGGCATATACCTGCAGAATGAGTTGTGTGAGATGATCAGGCTTGGTACCTGTTTTACCTTTGTTTTATATTTAAACAATAAGTATTTAATGTGCTATATTATTTAAAGTAAAAAGAAAATCTGAGAAAATGATCTTTTATTAAAATGATAAAGCCTTGTTCTGAGCAGCTGTTTTGCTTTATAGCATGAGCTATAATTATGCTAATTGCAATGATAAATGTCCCTTTTAAATGTGGTTTGTAGTTCTGTGTATCCCACTCACTTTTTCAGGGAAAATAAATCCAATTTTTAAGCATCTGAAAGCAAATATTCATTTCATATTTTCTCTTTTTTTCCCCTTCTCATGGCTCTACAGAAATTTATGATGAAGGTAAGCAAGTTAAACATTTAGTATTATACTTTCTGTGAATTCCTACAGTTTAATTTAGTTCATTATTTTTCTTTATTTTTAACATAAGCATCCAAGCTGCCTTCACTAAAATAGCACATACTGTATTTTGTAAAAATCTGGTGTTAGAAACCACAGCGACTCTAGTTTGGCTTGGGGTTATGGTTTATTTAGATCCTGAAGGACCAAAGGCAGACATCTTTGTGGAAAGATGTCTTGGGGCCAGCTTCTCTAATTCTCTGTTCATCCTTACCCCATCAGTGAGCATGCAACACAATCTGGTAAATAAGAGATCTTGAGGCAATGAATAAACAAAAGTCTCATTAAAACATTTGGGCATATTAGAAAGCGGGGCAGCACACTGTTCCCTCTTTG
>NW_010194636.1:16111-20551 GCF_000695765.1 Mesitornis unicolor
GAATGCTTTTGGGATGGGGTGGGGTGGGTGGGGACCAAGTATCTGAAGAATCTCTGCTTTTCAGTGGAGTTTATTAGAAAAATATTTATTTATTTATTTATTAAGGCTATGACAAGGCACTTAGTGAATCTCCATACATTTTGAAAAACTGACATTTGAATAACTGACACTTGAATAATTGGCTGTGATTTTAGCCAAGATGTGTTGCTTATCAATTTTTTTTTTTTACTTTTCCCTTTGATTATCAATATCAATTCATCTTCTAAAATGACTTCTTTACTGATTTGTATCCCTTAAGAGTTTGCTATTCTCTGATATGGTCTTGCTTTGTTGTCACTCTCCAGAAAGGAAGAATTCTGGGCTAGATAAGCAGTGCTATTTTAAGGGCTGGATTTAATGATGTCAGAGGAATTTTCTTCGCCTGACTCCTCTGCTGATCCGTCTTTGCTTCCCACTTGCCTGTCAGTTTTATTTTTTATCTGTGAGTTTCTTTCTTCAGCGACAAGGATGAATCACATTCCTTTTATTGTACAGCAACATAAAAAGCTTAGGTGCAATCCTTAACCTGTGAAAAATGCCTCCTGTCTTCACTTATTTAGCTCTAAAATAACCGGGAAGATTTTTATTAATTCCTTCTGTCTCCTATGTAGTGAAGGCGGAGGGGTACATGGGAAGAGAAATCTTCACTAGACTAAGGAAGAAATTGATAAACTTTATCCTCTTGGGCAGTTTTTCTCAAAACCACTGAAAGTGCTTGGAAGTAGGAGTTTTTAATGGAAATATTGCTTCAGTCATAAATATAAATGTTTGTTTTACACAGAAGACTGGAAACAGATGATCAATATTATTTAGTTTTGATTTATTTTCACTGCAGTATCTGCATTTCATTGATGTGAAGTTTCCCATTGCTGGGAAGGAAATACTGTGAATGCAATATTGGAAATACTAATCATGAGGTATATCTGAAGTATTTCCAATTATGTGGCTCTTTATTCTGTCTTCCAGCAGGTCAATATTAGTAAAATCGGAATCATTTAGCATGGTGCTGACATGAAAGTTTATCATCATTACTGAAGATTCCAATCTTTTTAATCTAGATAGCAAAATATCTCTGTGTTCTTAACTGAATAAGAAATAGTCATTATTTTTATTGACCAGTTGATTTATTCAGGTTCAGATTTTTGTGTGATATTTATATAAAGCATAACCACACACAGTGAGACAGCTTTTAAAGCAAGACATCCTTGGGAAACCTATGGTTTAGCTCAACTCTTTTTTCTGTACTTTGTCTTGGCATGACACGTAAAACAGGAGATAACTGCTGATCATGTCGTTGAAAGAAGTTTGTTTTGTTTCTTATTTATTTATTTGGGTCACAGTGGCCATCATTATCTAAAAGTAGGTTCCAGCAGAGTCATCACTCAATCTAATCTCTGTGCCTGAATTTTGGCAGCACTTACTGTTTTGCAGTGAATTCCATGAAAAGTCAGTCAACAAAATAGTGATTTAAAAGTAAGGTGTAGAGACTGGAGTATGTATAGCATATATAATGTCTCAATAACGCACTTCCCTGTGCGTTATTCCATCATAACATGGACTATAGGTTCCAGGGAGACAAAGAAAGAGGTTTCAGACTGGTTTGAATTTGCCCTTTGGTGTTGCTGTTACTGGATGAAGGAATGTGTATTACCACAGTGCCACACATCAGTGAATTCATTTACTTTGCATCTTTAAATCCTAAACAACTCAATGCTGTGGATTTGGTGCCAGCCACTGACAGTGGCAGCCCCAGAGGACGGTCATTGCAGCAGAGTCTCATTGACATTTCAGGGGTTTGGCAGAAGAATTCTGGGCTGTCACTTTGAAAGAAAAGTCTGTCTCTTTTTGTGTCAGAATTTTTAAAGAAAATGGATACTTCTGCGAGCAAGAACAACATGTGAAACTCCTCGACTCGCACTGTAGCTTTGTTGTCTTTACTGCTCAGAGCATTTCCAAGTTCTCTGTCGCTGCTGGAGATGTAATCTCGCAGTGTAAATTGTTCAGTTTTGCCTGACTACCCATGTCTCACGAGCCTCCCAGCTCTGCTCCAGGGTTACTTCACAGGTTCTGCTGGCACTCAGCCTCTTTTCACTCATTCTGTTTTCACCACTGCTTGGAGTTGTCTGGACTCTTTGGCCGACGTTCATCCCACAAACTAAAGTGCCTGGCTGAGAGCCATGAGTACCTGAAGCTCCCTGGGTAACCACAAGCAGAAGCAGAGCTGTCATTCAAGAGTTGCTCAGATTTTTAGGTGGGCTGACTTACTGTCCAAAAGTGCCTTTTTCTCTTCACTGGCTGTTTAGTTACCATAGGCTAAATTGAGCAACCTGGTCTCTGGCCATGGCAGGAGAGTTGGGCCAGATAATCTTTAAGGTCCCTTCCAACCCAAACCATGCTATGACTCTGCAAAATTCTTTTAGCTTTTCATAAGCTATTACTGGTGATGCTGGTGTTAAGAGAAGGAGCCCTTCTGTGTTTTCCAGCAGACTCTTGCCTACTATTAGTAAGAAGCTTTCATTGGTCATCTAAGTTGTGTTCAGTGTGAAAAAATTTAGACGGTGATATAACTGTGTGGAGTAAAAAGTCTCATCAAACAGTTACCCTGTGGTGGCCTCCAATTCTAGTCGTCTTGCAGGATGACATTGTCACTGGTGTTTTTAGATAAATACTGGCCTCCATCAGTATTGGTCTAGAGCAAATTAAAAAATTGCATATTAATAATGAAATGAACAGATGAATATGTTTTACCTTCCTCTACAGAAATGGTTGCAGCATCATGCAGATACTTATGTGTAGAACCACACTGAGATGGTTTCAGTCTGTGGGACATCCTTCCCTCCTATTCCTCCCAATTTCTTATAGTCTTTTTCCAGTTTATTTCACTTGATTGCTAATTCTGCCATCACAGAATTTTCCTTTTCTTGACTGAGAACTCAAAAGCTTTCAAGTCTACATTTATTCGCCATCGTTTCAGTACTTTACGTTCTATCTTCAGATTACTAAATGGGAGACTTTAATTTGCTTAAATGCAGGAGGCCCTAAAGAATTAGATAAAAACAAAGCATATGCTCCTCATTGTGCACTCACAGTTTTCTTCTTAGTGAACCAGATCAGGTTAAATACTTGTGTTAACCAGCTGGTTTAAAAACTTTCATCAGCCTCTTGTAAGAAGGCTTTGACACCGCAGCCTGGTCTTGACACAGGAGGATTCTGACTGGGAATTGCCTAGTTCAGGGCCTAAATGTTCTTTAACTCAAAATGCAGAGTAACTGACTTTTTTCAAGCCAATACTTGTGATCAGAGCCACATTTCCTATTTGATTTCTCTTTCTAAACACAGTTTCAGAATGCGATGACTGCTGCTGACTGGGAAATTGGACAGCCTCAAAGTGAGTCCTTGGGCAGGGACTTTGGGCCTGCTTGGCTTATTTTTGTGGTGGTGATGGCTTTTAATTTAAAAATAATTTGAAGCAAGAAACTGTAGGATATTCTGTGTTTAGTTATATACCTCTGCTGATACATTTGAACTAAGTGTCCAGCTTTAGACATAGGAATTTTTTCCTCATTCTGTAGTTTTCTAACAGTATAAATGTGAGAAGTAAAGTGTGTAGCTTCATGAAACTTAGAACACACTCGTGATGGAGGAAAATAATGCTTTTGCGTTTATTTTTGCTAGTATTTTTATGGAAGCATAGGTGTCCTCTGTTTGACGTGTGTAAGATATGTCATCATTAGTAGAAACAATTAGCTTTTCCCCTCATCCCAATGTGTCACATTGATGGCTAAATATGAAAGTTGGCAACATTTTTATTTCAAATACCAAGCTAGTATGTTTTGAAATCACTGTTACTTTATTACATATTGCAGTTTTAAGTTGCTGTTATCATTTTAAGTCTGTGACAACAATAAATTCAGTAAGCATTGATTTCCCAATGGGCTTTGGCTATAACGCGTTTACTTAGGCTTTGTTTCAGAGACTTTCTCCATTTCAATGACATGTAAGTACTTGGTGCTTTAAAGGAGATGATTTTACTCCAGTTTACATGTGAAATAGCCACTAAAAGTCATATTTGAAACTTTTAACGTTATCTTGCAGTATTTGCCTTTGCAAACATTTGTGAGGAAAACCGGGGAGCGCATCTTTTCTTTCACTCTACTGCTGCTCTCATATGTTAAAAATTTTAAGTGCCATGAAAACAGTTGTGTGGTATTTTTTTAGAAACCTATTTGGAGCACTATTGAGTGGCTCCGAGTTACATCTCGACCAGTTGGGCCAGTGTTTCCTACGGCTGGGGCTGGGGCACAGAGAAAATACCAGCTAAGCAGATGGTTGCAATTAGATTGTAGTTTACCATTACTGTAAATTATACGGATTGCATTTTTGAAGGATTTATTTTCCCTA
>NW_010194636.1:20569-33267 GCF_000695765.1 Mesitornis unicolor
TCCCTACAGCCTGTGCCACCAATTCCATGCTGCTGTTATGGGTTCTTTGTGGGATGAGGCAGGAAGCTATTACATCACTCTTAAAACCTCACTGCACTATCTTGTGTGATTTTATAGAGGGGCTGCTTCAATTCCTGTGTTCTTGTGACAGATTTGGAATTTTTAATTCCTTTCCTGGGTGACTGGAATTGTCTGAATAGCCACATGCTAAATGCAGTCAATTGCTGTCAGGGTTTCTGAAGCATAAAATTTCTGAATAATGACAATGTTATGAAAGCTTTGTTTGTACACACACAAACCACTGACATAACTATCCTGTCTAGTTACACATTTTGCCATGTTTGTCTGTCTCTGGTACCTCCCTGAAGCTCATAGCTTTTTCCTTTTTCATACATTTGGAGATTACGTAGACCTGTGAAGAAAAGTCAGGACAGAAATGTAGGCGTTTGCTTGCGGTAATGCACTTGTTGGTCTCAGGAATGTTTTTTCACGGCTGATCTCCTGGAAAGAATGGAAGAGGAATACCTGTTTGGCTTGAAATCTCCTTGGACGCCACAGGGTATTCACCAGTCTCTAAAAAGCTCATCGTATGTGGGGTTCCCAGAAGCACGAATGGCTCCAAAACGCTTGCTCAGTGTCACTGTGATTAATTTCCTGCAGCTCCTCATGTATGACCACAAGTGTAGAAACGCAACCATAGGCACAGTGGTGCCAGTGCTGCTGTGTGAATTAACATCAGATCAGTGAAATTCCTGGTTTAATCTGTCTGGTGATTGCGTGTCTGTACATGTGCCAGTTGTGTATACACAGAATTGTGTAGGGTTTGTTGGGTCTTGTATAACATATCTTACTGCAGCAGTAAAAGATAATTTTTTTTTGTTTAAAATAATAGTAACTATTTCAAGGTATGTTGCTTCTATCATTTGCATATTTTACAAGATAGCTTGTAATTTTTAAGGTTTTTTTGGATTTTAATCCTATTTCTATTAAAATAAAACCAAGGAAAAATATTTTCCAATTTTAACTTATTTTCCTTCTTTACTTTTTTTTCAAGATAACACTCTTCGCGTCAAATTAAGCATCTCAGGTCTTAGTAATCTATTCTCATTGCCAGATCTAACAATGCATTGAACTTGAAAGCTGTTTATGTATTTGGAATGCTAATTTCTTCAGCTCTAATTGTTGTTGTATTCCAAATTGCCTTTGCTCAGGCAATGGCTTTTGGGTAATGAGATGATTCCGAATTAATCTTGTATTCCAGCTGCAGAAACATTAGACTAGAGATGGGCAGTGTATATGAAGTTTTCACAGGTGGTGTGTATTTGTCCTTTATGCTTTCAATCTCATGATAAATAATGTGATTGTTAAAAACTTACTTTCATTATAATACCATTCATGTATTTGTGCAAAAATCTGTGGGCATTACGGATTAAATTAGTCAGGATTGTGACTTCCAAGAAGTCACACTTGCAGTGAATATCAGTGAATTTTCAAGCTTTTGTCCATATTAGTGACTTGATTGGTTGGGTGGCTATGCCTGCTGTTGCTAGTGAGATATTGTTATTTGAATATTATTGGAAACTTGGTAAAAGTTCAGTGGCTTACCTCCTCTTGGAATGTGGTGTCTTTGCCACAGAAGTCCAATTGGTAACTTTGAAATTTTTTTTAAACATGGAAAATTTACATTTTGCAGCAACAGTCAAGGTAGGAATGCATTATTTTGAAGATCGACGACTCTTTCACTAGCCAACCATGGTCGAATAGCTACTTGTTATGCAGTTTCTGTCACAAAGATAAATGCTGAGCATTTAGTTAGGAGATAAGCTTTTAAAATAGAAAATTAACTTACAGGTATGTACATATCCTGCAAGGCAGACTCCAAAATGGAAGGCAGTTTCATAGTACTGACTTTCTTCTCCAATCTCTCCTGTATTTTTCTGTATTTTATCTTTTCGCTTTCCCTCCATGTGGATGGCATGATTATAGTTGCCTCTCAGAAACCTTTATGTGGAAAAGGCTTGAGGTGTTTTTTGCAACTCTGTTTTCTGTCTAAGAAATCAAAATGGCAAACTTGTTTGTTTTTTCTTCTAATGGGCAAAATAATTTTGGTTAAAAAGAGTGACTTCAATCCTTTTGGTAAAAATTATCTAAAAAACCACTTAACCATTTTTCACAGAAGAGACTGAAATTTTTTTGAAACACCCTTTCTCCTGTTGAGCTACAAATGGGCATTTTACAAAAGAGGTGCCAGACAGACGAATCAATGTGGCCAAAACAAGTGCAAGCTAACATAGCTGTGGTTTGGCTGATTATGGTATTCCTCTCATCTTTTGTACATGAGGTAACCAAGTCTATATGTTAGATATCAGATTTATGGCTGGTAAAACAGAGTAACTTTGGTAAAATTATCAGTGAATTTTCAAACTTTTATCCATATTAGTGACTTGGTTGGGTGGGTGGCTATGCCTGCTGGTGATAAAGCTTCTGGACCGATCTGAAATGTTGGGATTATTACCAAATGTCTCATTCTTTCCCTGAGCCTTTGGAAAAAGTGATTGTAGTACTGGTAGTTCAAAGCTAAATCTGTGTGTCTTACTGTCAAGGTTGTGTTTGTGACAAAGACCATGACTTTTATTCTTTCTTAATAAAAATTCATGTCTTTCAGTCTTGCAGAGAGATTACTGAATGTGCCTGCCTACATTTGAACTGCTGTGCAGTTTGTTGAAAGTCAGAATATACCTTGTGTCCATCAAGATTCTGCTGAATAAAGATAAAACCCAGAAATTCCTGACAGTTTATTGTTTCTTTTTAAGTGCTCACTTTTTCAGCACTTAGTGCTCTTTTTTTTTTCCTTGACCAAGTAATTCAAAGATCATCAGATATGCTAATACAGAAAAAGTAAGGAAGGACAACCAGTAAATGAGGAGGGGAAATAATTGTATGTTGCCACGGTAGCCATTCCATTGAGCTGATCTTCAGCACTGAAATTAAGCTGCCAGAGAGATAACACAGTGTGATTGCTTCCAGTTTATTCTGTAATGAATCTGATGCTGCAGTCGAACAAGGAGGTCAGGCTACTGTGATAAAAGAAAGGGTATAAATGCTGTGTATAAGAAATCAAATAAGGACTCCTATATGAGAGAATAATGATGTTTATGGAGTTGTCACATTTATATATTCAAAAATATGTATTTATCAATATTACCTGAAGAGTGTGATGTGTATAATGTGACATGAGATGTTCTATCAGAGGAACCTGGACTTAGGCTCTCGACAGCATCTTGTCTCTCAGTCTCTGCTGCTGACCTATGTCAGTCAGCTGTGTCTCAGGCTAAGGAACTCACAGATCTTCAGCAGAAGTTGAAAGGTTGCTCATGCTTTAACAAGATTTTTTATTCTTTCATGAATGGCTAAACTGATTTTAGATAAATAGAAACTGTAATGGAAACACTGTGAAAAACATGCTTAAAGTTTCATGGGATAAAAGTAAATTTTACTACTTTATTTTCTTTCACTCAAGACCTAAGCTGCATTTCTCAAGAGGAACATTTACTCAGCCATGATTTCTGAATTTTCAGAACCCCCAAAGCCTGTTGCGTTGGCTTGGGTGCCTTTGAGCATTTACTTGGCCTAGCAGATGCAGAATTTTGTCTGATGGGATTTCAGCATGGTGGGATGAGCAGTCGGGAGGGAGGTTGATAAGCTTCACTGTGGTTGATGTATCATTAATACTTTCTGGTAAAACAAGGAAAATACTTCAGAGGCTCCCTCTGCATTCCTTCTGTATAGAAAAGTATAACATTGGAGGGAAAACGGGGGAATATGAGAGATTTAACAATACGTAAGGGTGTTGGGGCTCATGTGACTCACATCAAAGCTTCTCTTCTCCAGAGGCAGAAGGAAGGAGGATTCAGGCTTCTGGAATATATCTTATACCAAACTGGTGATGGTACAAAGTACACTGTTTTCCCTCATCAGTGATTTGGAGCACTGATAATAGAAAAAGTCAGTAACTTCTAGATTTCCGTGTCCAAATTCTACCTTATATCTGCCCCAAGGACTTAAAAAGTCAACATATTAAGAGCCAATCAGAACTAAAGAAAATCTTCCTTCTTGAACTAATCCCAGAATAGCATTTCATCAAGAAAGACTTCTCTGTCATGGAGCAAATGCAGATTCTCCAAAGATTGATGAGGATTTCTTTTTTCTTTCTCAAAAGGCCCAATTTGGTGTCAGCATCACAGTATAGCACTTCTCTTTGTCTTTCAGTCTGCGCAAGGCGGTGGCCACCGAACACTGC
This sequence comes from Mesitornis unicolor, assembly GCF_000695765.1. Classification (NCBI taxonomy): domain Eukaryota; kingdom Metazoa; phylum Chordata; class Aves; order Mesitornithiformes; family Mesitornithidae; genus Mesitornis; species Mesitornis unicolor. The sequence continues at coordinate 24,870 of NW_010194636.1, forward strand.
TCTATGGGCATGCGATCCTGCTGCGCCATTCCTACAGTGGCATGGTACGTCATGGGACTTGATAGCAGCAATGATTTCTTTTTTGTGTGAAAGTTACGTTTGAAAGTGTCCAGACTATTGCCATTTACAAATATCTGGAGAATTATTCCCATCAAAGAGGCATTTTACCTGTGGTTAATGGAAACCTTTGGGAAGGGTAGATGCTGGTCATATCTTGCTATATCTGGCTCCATAGTGATGAGTTCTCTGTCAGCCTATTTTGAGTTGGTGATTTCTCATTTTTTTTTTTCCTTTGGATGTTGCATATCACATAAGCTGCAACTTAATCTTCAGCTGGCATCTGGCTGGCAACCTGAACATATGCTGGGAGACTGGGTGGAAAAGGAAATTCCATCTTGCACATATTTTGGACAGAAGCCTTACTCTTCAGTTTCCTGGTGAATTATACAGGTTCCAAACTCCTGAACCGAGCTGAAGTTGGCTGCAATCAGCTCCTTTATTTCCACTCAGGATAACCTGGACAGACTGAGAAGTTATTTCAGAACATAGATATTTGTCAAGTCTCCTTGAGTGCCATTCTGTTTATCAGGTGTATATGTTCTCGATAGTATCTAGTGGGGATAATTTAAGAATAGTTAATGCTGTGTTATAAGGTTGATGTTTTTTTTATATTTCAGTGGATTATCAAACATGACCAGAACTAGTAAAATATGCTTTTCTCTTCTGATAGTATCTATGCTGCCTCTCTACATCTCGGTCTTCAATGGATAAGCTTGCATTTGATGTAGGATTGCAAGAGGACACAACAGGTAAACACTTGTTTGAAAGACAATGTAATGAAGAATAATTTCAGTCTAAAAATCAGAAGAGACCTATAAATACATATAAATAATGTAAAAATGAAGACTGTTTTAAGAACTAAAGAAACAAAACTTTAAATTTCTATGTCTTCCACATTTAGTATCTTTACATTTTCTAATAGATCATGTAATTTCTATGAGATATGAACAAATTATTAATATTTAAATATAAAATTATAGTATTGAATATAAGTAAAGGAATATTTCCAAGTTGTTATTCCTGTACAAGCCTTCTGCTGAAAATTTTTTATTAAACTTGTATTACTTTAAATAAAGATTCTAATAAAGTTTTAGAACTGCTGGTGTCTTGGATTTATTTGTATTTTTAAGGCTGATACAGCTTCTTAAAATGGCATCAGTTTGGTTTAATTGCTTAATTAGAAATAGTAAGTTTGCTTGTTTTTTAAAGCCTTGCTCTTGTTATGAGTAGTAACAGCAACAATTGGACAGTTCCAAGATCAAAGATATTTTTTTTTCTGAAAAGCATGCTTTTCATTCAAGAATTGTATCTGAAAGCAAAGTTTATAGTGGGAATGAAATTTATTACTTATGAATATTCTGGGGAATTAGAGGCACTAACACTCAATAGAAGTGGAAAAACATAGTTTAATTTGGATCTATGAGATATTTCAAATATTATTTAAAGCCATATTGTAGATGCTTATTTTTATAGCTCTTAGTGATGAGTTGCTCCACTTTGTCCTAATTCTTGGCAAAATACGTTTTCTGTAGTATTTCCATCTGAGTTTCTGACAAAGTGGGGCAGGAGTGATGTTAGCTATTGAAAAAACCTGGACATTTGCTTTCCCCAACTGAAGACTGGATCAGAACATTAAGACTGAGATAGATGTGAAAGCAATGGCAATAATGTTGGGCGTTTTCTTTCTAACTTAATTCTGTGCAGGTGAGGCGTGCTGGTGGACCATCCATCCTGCTTCCAAGCAACGATCGGAAGGAGAAAAAGTGCGTGTTGGAGATGACCTTATTTTAGTCAGCGTCTCTTCAGAAAGATATTTGGTAAGTTCTGAAGAAATATCTCTGTGGTGCTTCCTTCACAGAAAAAATCAGTTAGGTGTTGTACTGAAGCCAGGTTTACATTTTCACCTCCACAAAAGTAGAGCTTAAGGTGTTTGAGCTGGGAGTTGATAGCAGTTTGCAAACCAAGACACCAAGACTGAGAGTCTGGAAAATGTGATAGTGATATGTGACTGATCTAATTTGTGTCCATTTTAATAGTGGAATGTAAGTTGATAAATCTACTAATGAAGAGGAAAATAAAATACAGAAAAAAAGAAATCTGTTCAAATTGCATAATTAAGGTGTTTAGAGCCCCTATGAGTGTTCAGAGGTTAACAGCACTATCATATATATGAATTAAAACTTTATTCCAAAATTTTGAAATGTTTAACTTTCTTACATATCCTTTCTTGGGCTTTAGAAGGTACACATTTTATTAAGATTTTCTACAGTGTAATATATACAGCTACTGATGTCATAATTAAATAAAATTAAAATCATTAAATATAAACATTTTACAACTTTCTGTGGTAGCTGCTCTTTATCACTGGTTTAAATAACTTTCTTCCTCATCGAGATATCTCCCATTTGTTTTGTAATTAAAGTCTTAAACTGAAAAAAGGATCTTTAAAAAGGAACATTTTTTAGCTTTGTCAAGAAGGCTGTCTCAGATCTGCATATAACATTAAAGTTTATTCTGTATTATTCACTGCTATGAAACATTATTTTTGAATGTTTTTTACAGTATTTAGAAAAAGGAGTGAAGAGTTTAATAAGACTTAAAAATATTTCTTTTCTTTTTGATAAATATGAAAATATTCTTGTCACAAATATTCCAAATATATTTGGAAATACATGGAGAAATGAGAATATAATTATTAGAATGTAATTGTAACTTCTAAATTAGGAGCTCAGTAACTCATCTGGTGAGTTATTTTTCATATGTAGGTGTTCCGATCATCTTACATTTAAAAATTATTTTTATTCACAATTTTTATGAGGATTGTAATTAGACTTACTGGAAAGGCAACTTATTCTGGACAAAATTAAATAGAAATCTAATTCTTTAAGAAGTTTCATTTAAAGACATTGCATTTCTTTGAAATTCATTGAATTGTTGAAGTAGAATTTTGCTCCAGATTGGGTCTCTGTGTAGGTGTATGCCTGAACTCATATTTTCTGCCCTCTATTTAGTCAACCAACTCAGCCTTTTCTGTTATTTAGGGTTTGTGCCTCAACTGTTGATTCTTGAGGCTGTCATATGGACACATATATGGATATATATGGACTGTGCAGCAAGAGACATGATGCTGACTGCAGACTGACTTTCCTCAACACATGGTGTTAATGTGTACACTGCGTCTTCCACGCAAATTATCAATATACAAAAAAAAATTTATATTTTCAGTGTAGAGAGAAATGACACAAATCTATGTCTTTGATATTTTAATCTCTTTATTATAGTCTTAAAATTGTTTACAGCTAGGTTTTAATGAATAGTTATTAAACCTATTTCAGTTATTCAGCTCCAGTCTGATAGTAAGAAGGAGCAAAGATTCAGCAAATTAATTTTGCTCTTAGGTGCACTCACCCCAACATTTTTATGAACGGTGTTTTATGAACAGACTAAATTAAGAGCTAGTGAACTACGTAGCTTCGCAGTCATGAAAATATTTGTGGTTTTGCTACCTACTCAGTAGTTATATTAGCACTGTAAATAAAGCAGTGATACTTTTATGAAAATTCAAACAGTTGATAAAGACTGAATTAGTGAGCTATGAAAGAGTGAATATTTTTCATGAAAGCTGTCTCTCCATCTTTATATGTTCATCTGAATACATTAGTCTGTCTACAAAATAATTCAAAGGATATGACTTCTAAAAGAACCACCATGTTTTCATTTTGAGTGCAGTTTCATGCCATAGCCCTGTAGTGGGTTTGCATGACAAGGTTTTGATAGCCTGGGGGCTACGGGGTGGCTTCTGTGAGAAGCTGCCAGAAGCTTCCCCTGTGTCCAATAGAGCCAATGCCGGCTGACTCCAAGATGGACTCTCCATTGTCCAAGGCCAAGCCCATCAGTGATGGTGGTAGTGTCCCTGAGATAACATATTTAGGAAGGGGAAAATAAACTGCTGCACAACAACGGCAACAGAGAGAGGAGTGAGAATGTGTGAGAGAAATAGCCCTGTCAGGAACAAGGTCGGGGAAGAAGGAGGATGAGGAGGTGCTCCAGGCACCGGATCAGAGGCTACTCTGCAACCAGCTTATGGTGAAATCCATGGTGAGGCAGGCTGTTCCTCTGCAGCCCATGGAGGGTAACAGTGGAGTGGATGTCTCTCTGCAGCCCATGAAGGGTAACAGTGGAGCAGATATCCACCTGTATCCCATGAAGGACCCTGTGACAGAGCAGGAGGGTGCCCGAAGGAGGCCGTGACCCCATGGGAAGCCTGTGTTGGAGCAGACTCCTGACAGGACCTGTGGAACCGTGGAAAGAGTAGCCCACTCTGGGGCAGATTTACTGGCAATACTAGTGACCCTGACGAGGGGACTCATGCTGGAGCAGTTTGTGAAGGACTGTAGCCCGTGGGAAGAACTCACATTGGAGAAGGTTGTGGAGGACTGTCACTTGTGAGAGAGACCCCACACTGGAGCAGGGGAAGAGTGTGAAAAACCACATATGTTAGAAAATGAAAAAAGTACGGCACTGATATATTTGATGAAGTCTTTTAAATATACAGTCACAGTGGCTTTTTGTGGAGCTCAGTCTCTGTGCTGGTAGAAGCGTGGTGGATGTGTTAGAGCTGAGTGTCAGTGGGGCCGTGCAGGGAAGCAGCTCTGTAGATGCCATCTCAAGCTGGGATTGGTGGTAGGATGCTTAGTTAATTATTTTCCTGGAGAATTAGATTGTAGATGTTGTGGTCCCAGAGCTGCTTGGTCTTGAGACCCACAGCTGAGGTGAATGAAAGATGTGCTTGAACATTGAAACTGCATGTAATGCAGTGTGCAGTGGGAATTGCGCAGGTCCTTGGTACCTCAACTTGGGCATCCCAAAGTTATGAAAATGTCTTAGTGTGATCTATGGACCTCCACTCCCTGCTGGAAAATGGGCAATAATCCTCTTCCTTTGGAGTCTTGAGAAAATGAATTAATTATCTGCTGTGTTTTGTTGAAATGCTGCAATTGTTGGTAGCAAGAGAAAAGGAAATTAACAATTCTCTCTTCAAAGCTTTGAAGAATTGACTATATTGCATACAGCATGAGACTGAAGACTGAGCAGAAAACAAAGCGCTGAGCAGTGGCTGGTGAACTTCTTTATCCTATTTATACAAGGCAGCACTCGTGAAAGAAACTGTAGAGGATGATGCCATTGTGGACTGCGATATGATGCATTCCTCAGAAGCTGTTCTTTTCCCATAGCCTGCTTTGTTTGATGTTTCCTAACTTTTGATACTTGCTTCTGTAAAATTAATATTCTTTTAATGAAAGCTCTTGTCTCTGATTACCCTAAATGATAATCATGTGGGAGCTGATGTACTTCAGGTTTCTTGTGGTTCGAGCCCAGAAGGAGATCTTATACTAAAAGGGGGGATGCAGGAACCCCCATCCGCCCCTGATGGGATCCCTGGGCTCTCCTGCCAAGCACCTGCACTTGCCTTGGGACTGGATGATCCTCAATGGTACTGATTTTGTAGAGCTTTAAACACATCTGAAACTTTCCGGTGTTTGCCTACTTTGGGTCAAAATTTAGATAAAGACTTTTTGTTCTGCAGTGTAAGTTTGCCCATATTTATTCAAACTTTTTCAAAGTGTTCATGAATGTTTCAGTGAATATTGCCACTTTTAGACATAAACACAAAAAATTATATAGAAACTTTACGAAGATGCGGTTATTACTTCTAGTTCTTAAGTTCTAAGTGGTTATCTTTTTGTTCTAGAGACAGCGCATCTAGTTTAACCTTTGGATTTTTGCTGAAGCTTGCTGATTGGTTCATCATATTTATGGGTGCAAAAAGTTTTTCCTCTCCCTAACCAAAAAAAAAAAGATGTGGGGGCGAGCAGAGTATCAGTAATCCTGATCGCTGTAATACTTTTAAGACAGCTGGGGAGAAAGAGGACATAGTGAGGGCTGTCAGAGTCTCCAGGTACCGCAGAGAAACGGTTTGCACTGGATCCCCTCTGTGGCCTCTATCTCTGTGCCAGCTGATGTTGTCTTGGTTAGTGCCGCTGCTGTGTGTGTTCTGGGATGTGCTCTGACTTGTACGCGGTTCTTAAAGTGTACCAGAAAGTAAACTTTATTATTTTTCTTTTTTTCTTTATTTTTGGAACGGCTTCAGGTTGAAGGCAGAGGCATCCTAATGTAAAGTGCAGACAGAAATAGATTCTGCTGGATCGCTGTCAGATGCTGTGAGGTACATTAGTCAAGAGGAAGCCTGAAGCAAACGTTTTGCTTTCTTTATGTTTTTCTCTGCACACATGCACGTTTTGAAGAACAGAAGCTGATGCAGACTGACTGTGAAATTTAAAACATAACATCAAGTTATTTAGACCTATTGTAAATGCAGCTCTGCTGCTGCAGTTGCTGCTGAAGGATTCTTGTGGCAATTATCAGCTGATGCCCAATCTCTGCAGTGAGCCTGAATATGTGATGTTCTTCATGAAGGCTTAGGAGCAGAGGTGTGGTTGTGCTACTTTTCGGCAAAGCAGTGCAGAATTTATAACATGACTGTGAGTTTGGTTGGGAAACCAGTATTGTGAGAGATCTGAGTCATGAAGTTTATCCGTGAGAAGCTTCCTGCAGGCTGTGGTGTTAACCTGTGCTCATCAAATACCATAATTAATTCTGAAAAGTGATTAAAAACCTATGGTAAGTTAAACACTGGTTTAGAAGATTATTTCTATTAGTAGGGAAGATGAACCTAGCTTTTTGGTTGAGCCTGGGCACCAGTGCAGAAAAGATGTTATTTGGGTGAGACAGAAGGCTAAAGGACCTGCCTATGAAGACGTGCGCCAGGATTAGAATAGGCAGCAGGATTCCTGAACCAAACACGTTTCTGCTCTGCAGATGTTACTGCATACCTGAAAGACATGTAGTACACATATGGTCCTCTCTGATGGTGGCAACCTGCCACTCCTGCTGGGTTCTCTGTCATGCAGAGGTGTGTACAGTAGGTATGGAGGCTACTCAACATCAGTGGGGGTGTCATGTCCATATGCTGGACGTTGTGTTATGGGATTTGTTTCATTTTGATGTTTTTATTGTGCTGAAAGTACAAAAACAAGCAGATAAACTTTGAGTAAGTTATAGACAGGCAGCAGCTTGCTTTAAGAAAACATTGGGATTGTAAAGTGTAGCACAGAAAAGTTAGGCAATGCCAGGATTAAGGCTGGCATCACTAGTCTGTTGGGATTTTTTTCATATGTGGAATGTAATTGAATCCTTGAATTTCCATTGACAGAGTGCTTCCTCTACATGGTCAAAGCTTCATTTGATTGTTTGCTGTGAATGATGTCCAGGGGATGAGCACCACAGCTTCTGACTTGTAGATGCCAGAACTCCTGCCTTAAGTGGTAGATTGAGGGATGCAGCAAGTGGGCCAGGGAAGGGAAGGGGAGGAGAGGAGTGCAGAGCTATGCGTATACTTTTGATTTCTTTGCTGTGGTGGTCATGTGTTGTATTAGGTCATTTAAACAATTCTTTTTAAAGATGTAATTCTTGGGTGACTCAGCTTGAGACATCTGAGTTATAATCAGAGCTGCAAGTGGAGTCAAATGAGTGGATAAAAATAACGGATGCTCTGCAGAGAGATGTCAGCAATGGATCTGTTCAGTGTCCTGACTATAAGATGGAACGCTAATTCAGTTGATACCATTGTGAAAATAAGTTCATTAACATGTACAGAGCGCGCAGTTACAAGAAGTAATCTGGTGATGGCAGATCTGAATGACAGAGTTATCTCTTTTCCTCTTTTGCCCTGAATGATGCGTTTCCCACAAAAAGCAACATTTCTGCTTTGTTGTGCAGGTCGAGTTGCTCCTTGTCGCGAACTGGAATCTGTGCAGTGATCTCAGAGAAAGCCTACTAATATAATTAAGGTCAAAGTGTCTAATTGTGACAGCACTTGGCAAGCTGTTACCTGGCAGGATAAGCAGTTACTTCAAAGCAGCTGCGTATTTATAGAGTGCTCGGTTCTATCATCTTATAATTGTAAAACAACAGGCAACCACTCGGCCAAAGAAGAGAGTCCATTTTATTCTTGGGCGGGAAGTGACCTTTCGGGAAAAAATGGTTTTGGATTTTCTTGCATCATGAGAACTTTGTGCAAGAATCTATTTTGGGAACTCCCTTAGATGCCTTACAAAGTTGATTACTTGATTTCTTTTGATCTGGCAGCAGTTTTAGGAAGGCAGTGGCTCACAAGAAATAATGAAGTGGTAATTTATGCCTGAAATACCAATTTATGTCCCATCTCCATAAAGTGTGCAAACTTTATGGAAACTCTTGTTGTGTGTAGAAGGAAGAG
>NW_010194636.1:33298-66490 GCF_000695765.1 Mesitornis unicolor
ACCCTCACAGCATTTCATAATAATTTCTTCAGAATATTTACTGTGGTGTAAGACCCCGAACAGCTGACTGTTCTGTGCCGTTTAGCTATGGCTCTTTGGGGCAAATATGCTGTTATTATTCTAGCTTTATTTTTAAGGTCCCTTGAGAAGTAGTCAGGTCTGATTTTGTGTTTACTCATACAGTCAATATGAATAATTTAAGAAGAACCAAGATAATGTTTGATATTATTGTTGTGTTCTGTAATGAGATTTTTAATTAATCCCAAATAAAAACCTCTCTCTTTCCTGGTTTTAGCATCTCTCTTATGGCAATGGCAGCTTACATGTTGATGCAGCATTCCAGCAGACGCTCTGGAGTGTAGCACCAATTAGTTCAGGAAGTGAAGCTGCCCAAGGTAAGATTGAGTCACCTTTAATTATTGAAAGACTAATGAAATATCTGAAAAGTCAAATTATTTTGCCAAGTGTGCCTGAAGTACAGGAGTGGGTTTCTCTTATGTAAACATCCAATCCAGTAAATAAATACATAAATATTCTGAAAAGTGCACAGGAAAATTATGCTGAAAGGGACACTGATGGTTTTCTAAGTTTTAGGGGTTTTTTTGTTGTTTTTTTTTTTAAATGCTGAACAGCTCATTCAAATTTCATTTTGCTAAAGGGGTGATAATGTTTCTAAAATGGCTTTTGGTCCTGGTTTAAATTATCTCAGATTATTCTGATGTATGCAATCATGGTTACTTACTTATTGCTGAGACTGAGTAAAAAATGTTGTGCAAGAGGACTGGAAGCAGGATGTGAAATCGAAGGAGTTACAAGTGGGAATGATTTTGTTGAGAGCATATGATTGGGAAGAAAAACAAAATTAGGGGGAATACAGAAAGAAGATAGAAGAACTGTCAAATTCTGTTTATTTTATTTAGAAATTGGAAAGTGGGGGTTTTTTTTAATGCGACTTCTGATAGGAAAGGTCAAGGATCCCTGAATTTATGTTTTGCTCATTCCACAGAGAAGAAAGAAGTCATCATTTCAGAAAAGTTTGTCAGGATGTAAAGACCAATGACTTCTAGTTCCCTACAGAATCACTGTTTTGAGTAGATTTTGCAATAGCACCATAAAAAGGTTAAAGCTGCAAGACTGTCCTTTCTTACTTCCTGGAATTTTTGGGTACTCTTTTTTGAAAAGACAATACACTGAAATTCCATATCAGTTCTTTTTTCCTGGTGTATTTTAAAGCACGGCTGTGGAATGCTCTTGCAGCTTTGCTCATTCTGATTTGAGGGGCAGCATGGCCAGCGCCTCCTTTCCGCAGACTCACTGGGGTTTCAGCCTGTGAGAACCATTCTGCACATTCAGGTTGGCTGATGTGATTTCTGTTGCAATCTGTTATTAAAAAAAAATGCTAGTGCGTTGCCTGACAGTGTCCTAAATGTTATGGAGAAAACCTTTCTGTTGATAAGAGGAGAAAACCTTCTCCTCTCCAACCTGCTACCTCTTTCGATGAACTCCATTCTCCTTGTTGTCCTGCTGCAGGCAGCTCTGGGTAGCATTCATGTTAGTAATCCCAGTACATTTCATTAGCTGAGACACACATTTGTGCTGGGGCCCATCTCTCTGGTTGCTGGACCTCACTCATGAGCCCTGCCTGGCTGGTTGGGAAGCAGAAGTCCGCAGTGGTGGAGCACGGTGTTGTGTTATGCGCTCATACCCACAGGAAATGGTGTGCAAATGATGCAATATGGTTTTAGCAGCTTTGCATTTCTTGGCATATTCACTTGTTCTGTGTTGCTCTACCTTTTCATTTTCATTTTTCTCCAGGATAGACATTAATTACCTTTAAGCTGTATCTGTTCTAGAGAAGATCAGCTGGATGGTGTCAGAAGGAATTAGAGGAAAGGCCTCATTCTAACAAAACGCGCAGGTTCTCCTGTAATCAGAGCTGTCTGGTTGTGAAGGGAGAGCAAATCTGACACATAGTGTGTGAGACCTTACCCTGTATGCCTCAGCAAAACTCAGCCCAAGCTGGAGAAAGTCACCTTAAAAAGAGGGAAGAGGAAAATAAAGCTAGTTTTGTTAGTATCTGCAAACTGTGTTGTCATCTTCGTAAACAAAATGTTGATGTATAGGAATAACCACACTACAATGCCATTGCTTAATCAAAACTTCCCACTAAAAATAGATTAATAAGTGAAATAATTCAGTTGAATGAAATTGCTTTGAAGTGAAAATAATGGATAGTCTGTAAAATGAACTAGGATATTGGAGGGAGGTAGTTAAAAGAAAAAGTATTTCTTTTTACATGCATTTCTGCAAAACTGGCTCATGTAGAAGTCAGTTTATTGTTTAAGTCAAAACAGAGCTTTAGAGTCAGATCAAGTAACTACTAATTCTGTACTGTGACGTGGGTGGGGGTGGGGGGGCGCTTTAAAAACAATGACAAAAATACCTCTCCTGCAGAGAAAAGGATAAAAAAAAACAAAACGAAAAGAAACTGCAGGTGCAGGCGAAACCCTGAAAAACGTAAATAACTGCCAGCAAGAACAAAAAATAAAAAGAACTTATCAGTTTCATAAGGAAAACAACTCCATCCCAGTCAATATTCCACTATCAACTTCTGTTCATTAAAGCTCAAACACTGCAGCTGTCATTTAAAGGGAATTCTACAATTCAATCCCTAGCAAAACCAGGACAGGTTGGAACTATAGTTTTCCATGTTGCTGCGTGCAGACCAGTGCAGGTGATTCTCTCCCTTTGTTGCAGGCTATCTGATCGGAGGAGATGTGCTGAGGCTGCTGCATGGGCACATGGACGAGTGTTTGACTGTCCCCTCGGGTGAGCATGGAGAGGAACAAAGGAGGTAGGAGTATATATAATAATATACAATAGCGAATAATAGAATAATAGCAAATGGTGCTGAATCAGCATGAAGTGTCCCTGATAGCACAGATTTTTGCAGTATCCTGGGATGAGCTGTATTGCTCACAAGAAGGAAGATTGGTGTGATGAACTTCCTTGTTGAGATTGTTCAAGTCTGATTTCACTTACCAGGTATAAAAGCAATAGTGATTTTTGATAACTTATTGTCACCTTTACAGACTTAAAACCACTTTAAATAAAGTGTGGTGGTTTCTTTCCTGATGTATTTTTCACAAAACTTCTCAAGGGGAGTGACAGGGGAAGAACAGGGTCCTTTCCTGAGCTGCCGTAGGCAAGCCAGGTTGTTATTCTTTCTGCAGCATCTGCCTTTTCCCCTCTCTGTCTGCTACCCCCAGAGCAGCAGAGCTGGTAGAGAGCAAATTGTACCAATGTATTTATATTTCCTGAGAGCAATAGTGAGAAACATTGCTTCCCAGTGCTTTGTAAAAATCGGATTTGATCTTCTGAAATTGTCTTGTTGTTCAGGACCTTTCTTTAATAAACAAGCAGAATAAAAATAAGGTGGGGTTTTTTTCATATTCTACTGTTCTGGAGTTCTCTTGCTTTTCTGAAATTTTAAAAATTATTTTTTTCTTACAAACCTAGAATATAATCTATGATTACTTATAGTTTTATGGAGTTCCTTATAATTGCTTTGTGCCCCAGACTTTCTCCTCTTAAATGATTAATAAATATAGTTATTGCTTAAAACCTCTATATTTCCATCTCGAATTAGGATTATTGCCTATTTGAAACAGCATCTAAAAGGATAATTTTTGACTCCTTCAATATGTATGCATACCTTATTTTGTTGGATGGTATTTAACTGCTGATTGAATTATATTTAAAAAATATGGTAGGTAGGAAAGTGTAAGATAAATTATTTTATGTTTCATTTTAAGTGAAGTTTTGCACAGAAAGCATGGTGAAGTTCAGAGTGTAATAATTCCATGCTCTCTCTCTCCTTTCATTGCCTTTTGAAATAGCCTAGTGACAGCCTATGATGGTTGGGCTTGGTTTGTTTGCAGCTCCATCTCGGTTGTGACTCACTAATTCCTCTATCACATTTTTATTTTTCTGCAAAGGCCTCTTTATGGTTTTTCAATTAAATAAAAGATCAGACAGTCCTAAAATAACAGATTTATTCTCTAATGTCACCTGGTATCTAATCCTGGGAATGACTAAATTGTTTTGATGAGAAGGATCCTTCTAGGCAGTTTCTAAAAATACGTGCTGGTTTTCTCTATTCTTAGAGCATTGATACAGTTACATAAATTTAAGTATCAAAGCATTTCAAAGACTACCAGAAGTCCAAACTAAACGACATGTTCTCCAGCTGTGTATACTCTTGTGCAGCAGCATTCAGCCCAGTGGAGACCCCTTGGTATGGTGACGGTGCAGATGCTGTGTCCATGAATTATGGTACCTAACACAGCTTCCTTCCAGGCATCTGCATTCACACTGGAAGAGGCCTAGTGCAGTGGCAGAAATAGTCATATAAAAAGCTTATAAAATTCCCTTTGTCTCACAGTTTTTTCTATATGTATACTGTGTTTCTTTGGTTCATTTTTGAGCTCATGCATCCCTCCATGTGGTCCTTCAGTTGTCCCCAAAACCTAATGGCAGGTAGCAGTGGAAGTATGTAATCAACATTATTTGGGTTTTTTTGATTGAGTTGTGATGCTTGCTCTTTATTATACCACCATCATCCATATTCTTCTAGAACTTAAAGTCCTCACAGTAGTAGGGCTGGGAGTGCTCATGGTTTTCAGTGCAGAAGGGGGCCTGGATGTTCTCATTGCAACCAATTTACATTTTTATTTGCAACATATATTTTACAGTGATGACTGCAGTGCAATTTGGACCCTTCAGAAATACATCATTACAGAAAAAAATTACTTGTGAGAGAAAGCAAAGTGCTCCTGGCTTTTGCAGAGTATTACTTGAGGCGAAGCAGACTCCAGTTTCACAAACTATCCAGTCAGAGTAGCCCTTCGTGAGGGAACGGATATGCGTAGCCCACTTCCAGCAGCAGTTGTCATTCCTGCCTTGGAGGGTTTCTTTGGGTGAAACATATTGAGTTAGGTCTTTTGTAAATTATATTGAACATGTTGTGTTAGTCTCAGAAGTGGATAAACATGATTGTCGAGTGATGACAGTTTAAATCAAAGTGACCTAGCCAGTGTCAACTCCTTTTCACTTTCCTTTCCATGCTGTTTCCTTTAGACGGGTAAAAGACACGCTTTGTTTGGACATTTGGAGCTGGTGAAGGCTGTGGTACCCTAGAAAGCCTGGAATTTGGTGCATGTGAGGGGTTATTTATGACTGAAAAGTAAACTCAGACAGTTTTCACCCAGTATAAATCAATAAACTCTCCCCCACTCCTAAAGCAACCCAAGAGCATTGAATAGTAATGATTGTGCTTTTACAAATTAGTCTGAAAAAACTCTATAGACCTCCTCAGTGGCTGATTTTTCAAATTCCAAACATTACAGCACTGCCTGTCATTGAAGGGAGTGAAACAGTTTCCTTAACTTGAACTTTGATGTCTTACTTGGCTTTATTCACTGTGTATAAACCAGGTACAATATTACGTTATTTATGCCATATTTACGGTGCCCTGGTTCATTCCAACTCAGTGAGTTTTACTCCATTATTTCCTTGCTATGGAACTCAGGATTTACAGTTCTTGAACCAAGACTGCTCCAGCAATATTGAAACACTGCCATTCAATGTAATTTACTGCCCGTTTGTAGTCAGTGGATTTCATGGAAATGATTGCCCTCTCTCTGCTCAACAATACTTTAATGAGAATATGAATTCAATAATGGTTCTACAGGGGTTGTGAGACGTGATTGTCTATTTTAAACCTGTGTAATTAATTCATTATTGTAGTCGAGATGAGAGATTTAGATGCCAGACTTTGCTTTTTGCTGTTTCCCATTGTTCTGCCTCTCCATCCCATCCCAGAGTGCAGGGAGCAACCACAGCCTCCCCCAAGGCAGCTCTAGGGAGCTGGCCATGGGGTTGTAAAACAAATGAGGTGGCAAGTTCCAGCTCTGGTGACTGTTTATATTAAGGGGAATTAAGCAGATTAACACAGTAGTCAGGAAAAGAATGGTGGTTTAAATGTAACTTGCAGTTAGAGATGAAGCAAAAAATGACTTCATTGCATCAACTAATTAACCAGATAAGGTTTAAAGTAAAGAAAAACTGAAAATTCTCAAAGGTTCAGAATTCCTTATAGATATTTTCATTTGAAATAAAAATGGTTAATATCTTTACTCTAGAAATGTAGAATATGCAAATAAAGTGCTTTGGAAAGAATAGGAAAAAAAATCAAAAAGTAGTGCTGTGAGTATTGCTCAGAAAGTATAAGGTATCCTAGACTTTCTAGGTGAAGACTCACACTCATTGCGGCTCTTGTTGTCCTCTCTTTTTCTGCTGTTTTTTATACTTTCCTAGTGCATTTATATTGCTTGTAAGTTCGTAACAAGGTTTTGTAATGTGCAGGTTTTCTCTACTGTTTGGCAAGTAATGCGCATCTTCTGTGCATCTCACAACTTGAAATTTTATTTGTTCCATCCTATCAGGGTAAATCTGTAGGAACTCTTAACAGTTGGAGAATTTTTGTGGATTATTCGCATGTCATTGAAAGCAGTGTTTCTTTTAACCTAGTAATGCTGCTGTCTGACATGACTTATCAGGTTGGGAAGGGTTAGCATGTTGGGAATCACTTCCTTTTCAGCACTGAACTGTTGTCAAGAGTATATAAAACGAAATGAGATGCATCCTATCAAATAGCGGTTTTATATAGAAACAAGTACTAAGGAAGTTGGTTTGAGCAATCTCAGAGCACTTTACTACATTTATTTTAATGAAAGGGACTAAAAATAAGCTTTATACTTCTTAGAGTAAAAACAGACGCAATGATGGAGGTTATGAATGAATGCAGCTGCTCTGGGGCAGTGGTTAGTATGCGTAAAGGCATACAAAGTGAGTTGCCCTTCAAATAAGGAGAGAGATCTTTTATTCAAACCGCCTTTTCTTTACTGTCTTTTCTGTAGAGAAGATGATATCTAGCTAAAGACGCAAAGACTTACACCCTGTTCTAGTGCTTGTGCCAAGTTTGTTTTTTGTAGCGTGCGTAGTCTTTCCTGCCCACACAATGCCTTCCTGCTCCATCTTTGACTTCAGTCTGTATGCTTCTCCCCTTGCTTCCCTGCATGATCCTGAGCCCTCCAGTCCCCGCTCTGTCTCTGTTCCCCATGGACTGCTGTCACTTGTGCTCTGGCTGAGGCTTTGCTGCAGCCGTTTTGACTTTTACCCCTAAAGTGCCTATTACTGCCTTGCTGTCTTTCCTCCCTCTGTTGCTGCTGCACCCTTCATTCATGTGGAAATAAAGTGACAATCTCAGGATTGTTTTTATTTCCTTTGGTAATCAAACAGCACTTTTTTAGTTAGGATTTCTTCCCTTCTCTCTCTTTCCCATTTTCCCACCTTACATGGCCATTCCAAGACTGACAGTTCCCATTTGAAAGAGCAGAGGAAGGCAAGAATGGCTGGACAGTCACATAAGAGACAATTCTGCCATGGAAGTTAAATTTTGTATTATGGGAGTGCAAGAATTCCAAATGCTTTTTTGTCGGTGATGTTCATGCTGAAATAAGCTAGGATGTAATCAGAATGTTTCAACTTAAAAAAAACCCCCCACCACCCTCTTCAATCCTCCCAAACCCTGAACCCATCCACCCAGGGGCACATCTGATCTGTTCTTGTTCAGATGTTACAACACAAACCCAGATTGTTCACTGCAGAACAAAACTTTGGACTAATGACTGAACAGAAGAGAGAGATTGTACAGCATTTGCATTTTACTACACTAATGAAAGTCAGTTTCAATAAAAAGTAAGATTGACTTTGAATTTCATTCATTCTGTGAGAGAGATGAGAGACTTACTAATACCGTACTAATACCTGTCCGCTGCTCCTGGCACCACAGCCATTGCTGCAAATGTCTGAGGTAATGCATGGAAATACTGGGTATGAGGGCAAGGGGAGGATTTTGTACATGTTTATATATGCACCTGTGACTTCTTTTTGGTACATGGAGCATGTGCCAGAGTTGCTATTTCGACATTGGTCATGAATATTCAGTATGAGTGGTTCTGTAATGGTAGTAAGGAACATTTATTTTGTATTTTGACTCATTTCCCCCCCCTGTATAATTTGTCTTCATTCATTCGCAATGTCTGGGAGTGGTTATTTCCTTAGTACTTTTTAGCATATTCAAAGATTAATTTTAGCATGTCAGTAGTTCCATCCGTTGTTAATGGTACTGAGAAGTATATTCTAACTCACCATTTCTTTTGGGTTTGAACCATCTCTTTCAGTGCTGCATTATTTTCTTTACTAAGCATTCTGTCCCTCTGGATTACATCCATAGGAAGGCTTTAGCTTCTAAAGCCTAGTAAATGCTAGGCCCTTGATTGTAAAATTGTGGTCCTCAAAAAATTGCTTCTAACAAACAATGGGAAATATCCACAGTTTCAATATAAATATTCCTTGTGGTTATGCCTCTGGCTATTTTTGGCAGTGCATGTTACTCGGAGTGGCAGTGCTGAATACTCACCACAATCCTCAGGGTTTGCTATGAAGAGACGCAGGTTACCTAATTTGGGGCTTTTTGTGACCATAAAATGGAAACCATTTGCTGGATCCAATATATCATTTCTCTGTGCTTAGAATAAAGGAGGGAAAAAAAACCCAACCTATTTTTGGCTTAATTGACTATTTTTTAGAAGCACTCAGATTTCTGGATATATGGAAGAGTTAGAGAGCAGTCATTACATATTAAAATTTGAAAATAGGAAGCTGTTAACATATGAGCTGTGTGAAGACTGGGTCAGTATGGCGGAGAAACTTCAGGTGCTATGACGATAAAATGCAGTGCCAAATAGGTGACTCATCATAACGCAACGTAATAAGTTTAATTGTTACTTTAATAGTATAAGCTCTGAGAAAACACTACCTTTTTTGTTAGAAGCATGCAGGGCTCACAGATCTTTATCATCATCTGATACTTGGTTGGTTTTTTTTGTTAGAACCTAGAAATATTAGAATTATCATGTTATTGCTTTTTTTGTTGCTGCATTCCCTATCCTTAAAACACTGTGAGAGATGTCTGAGCAAACACTGTGTAAATCTCATTGTTATGAATACAACAATGATGGATGCTAAAGTTAATTAAAATCAAATTTATTTGGGCAACTAGGTCTGAAGGTTTAATTGATAAGAACTGGTTTTGAATATGATAACCTTTAAGTCTGACAGTTGCAATATTTGCTTTGGTGGTCTTAAAATGAGAGGTGTAGTTGAACGAGCAAACAAATGTGATGAATCCTTCCAGCTGAGCCTGTGCTTGCTTTTCAGAACTGTCCATTACGAAGGTGGGGCCGTGTCCATTCACGCTCGTTCCCTTTGGCGACTGGAGACTCTAAGAGTTGCGTAAGTAAAATCTCTCTCAGAAAAAGAAGTCTGTTTGGCAGGGTGCTTCTTCTATCGTAAGAGTATTCTTATAAAATCAGGTTGATAACTATAAAATCAGACAAGTAATACTACAATAACCTTCAAAAAGTGCTCTGTAACATATGAGAAATTGAATGTCTTGTAGAGAGTGCCTGTTTGCACACATGCTGTGCATGTTTTGATTATTTTGGAAGTTGTTATAGCTGTGAATAGTGAATTCACAGTTTACCTTTTTTACAAATATATATGACATTTTTGAGGAAAACATTTCTGATTATAATTATTCATGTGTGCCACCTCCTAACGTGTTTGAGCCATTTGTGTGTCCTTAAAGGCTAAAATTAACAGAAAAAATGCTGCCTTGCATGAGTGTAGGAATGACAGTAAGGAATTGTGCCTTCTTTGTTCAAGTAGCTGCACTGTGAAATGTCACTTAAATTCTATTACAGTATGTTCTTGTGATAAAATTTCTAGTGACTAATAATTGATTGCTTTTAAGAGATTAAACCAGGACAGCTTAGGGAAAGGTTACACTCTAGTGATGCCATTTTCTGCATGTGCATTTTATTTAATAAAATAAATCTTAATGGGTAGGGCAGTGAGGTTTTTCCTTTGGACTAAAATTGACCTTGAGAGAGCTTAAGCGCCAACAAAGGTACTGTGGAAGCATCTCTTTTTATTCTCCTCACTGCATGTACTTCCCTAATAAGCATTGGCACTGGAGCAATGTGGGAATTTGGGAAACTACAGGTTTTTGTTCCAGCTGTCATAGACCGTGCTTTGACAGGCATTGGGTACAAACTTTTGATGTGTAAACATTTGAACATACATGACTAGGAGAAATAGTGAGAACTCCCAAAACAACCAAGCAAAGGCAGCAGTGATCTTTCTTTTTAAGGACTATCACTTTCTTACTAGGAAAAAAACCCAAAAAATAAAATCCCAATGATAATGCTCTCTCCCACAAGTCCTTCACCTCTCTGTTTTCCTGTAGGATACTCCAGTAGCTACAGACATTCCTTGCTGAATTGCCAGCACATGACTATTCATGCAAATACTTCGATTTGTAACTTAGGTTATGCATGCCTCAAGCCCTCCATCAGTTCTAGTCCTTCCCAGAAGGACTGCAGTTATAATATTAATTCTGATAATTTTAAATGATACCAAAGGAGTCATTATTCCTGAATGTCCTGTGTTGGTGGCAAGCTTGAACAAACAGTGCCCTGCCATGGGACAGTGAGTCAGCACTGCCTTCTCTCCCAAAGAGTGACAGGGATCTCATTCTCACATTGCAGAAAAGAATTTTTAGAAGTCAGAAATGGCACAGAAATATCAGAAAATTCACAGATAGTTTCTGCTTTTCGTGGAAGTGCACATAAATTGTCCTTTTTCCTCTCCTGCAGGACTAGGAGCATGGCTCAATTGCACTACATGTATTAGTTGCTTTTTCTTACGGTCCGTAGCTCTTGGGTCCAAGTGAAAATTGAATCAAGCTCAAGAAAAGGCAGCTCGCCGACACAGCCTGTAATATGAAAGGTGCAAAGCTGACGTGTTACTAGGCCCGGCAGCATGGGAGCTGAGAGTCACGCCTGGACATTTCATTTAAGTGAGAAGCAGAAGCTGTGCCAGAACAGTTACTGGTGTGCTCTGGGAGTGCACTGGCTGTGCTGTGGAGCAGACAAAGCAGAAATGCATTTCTGAGATAAAAAGCTTCCAAGTTTCTTTCCTCCCCTCGACTTAAGCAGAAGAGACTATTTAAGTTTATGAAAGAAAATAGTTGAGGGGAAAACCTCTTCATTCTTTTGGCCTCTTTAAAACTGATAACTGAAAAGGTTTGGAAGTTTAATTACTGAAGTGTAAAAAATCCTGTTATAAAACAGGAGCCAGGGATTGCTCCTGCATTTTAAAAATGCCTGCCAAGTTCAGTTCTGCATACTTTGCATAGAGTATAGGCAGCTCTTCAGGACATGCTTAAACAAACAAGTATTTGCATTGCACAAGTAAGTGCTTTCGTCTGCTGCATGTGTGTGACTGGGAAAATGAAAACAACTTAAATCTGTGTAAATGCTGACGATAGGGATTTCCAGACTGGTCCATGAATGTATACAAAACATGTATAAAAGCATTTTATGCTTTTAAATGTTGTACCTGGCATTACTTTAAATGCAAGTGAGAAGAAGCAGCAATACAGAATTCTGATATGAGAGTAAGTTTGTAATCAGAGTGAGTTCAAGGGAACGTCTTTGTGTATTTCATTGATATTACATGAACAATGATAATTGTTGATAATTCCAAGCTATTTCAAGCAACAGTGAGCACAGAGAGTTACTGTTGTTTGCAGAAGCATTATTTCCCCTCCAAGAAGCAGTGTTCACATACATTTGAAATGTAAACTTTTGAAGATAATGAGGCTGAAGAACGTTTTGTGAAGATGCAGGAAACCATACCAGCTGTGGCGCTTCTCCAGTCTTGGGAATATTTGAGGAGCCTTGTGGAAAGGCTCTGTGAAGTGCGCCCTCCAGTACCCCTACGCAAGGTTACCCTTAGAAGTTACATGGGGAGAAGAGGAGACTTTGCAGTTTAAGGCGAGAAGTTGGAAACCTGCACCCAGTATTTCAAATGAAGGAGTTCTTGAGGAGCTTAGACAGAAAATCTTTGCCTTCCCTCCTTTATTTCCTCCTGCAGAATGTGAAGAATCTAGGCCCATCTTTGGTTAATAATTTTAAGATTTATTTTATGAGGATTTTAATGTATATGCTGATGTAACTATGTAACTTTTTGCACACCATTTGAAGTGTGGTGGCTGCTGGCGGTGAGTGCTGCGGGAGAGGCAGTGAGCCAGCTGCTGTAGCTGAACGTGGTGAGGGAACTGACAGATCCCAGCTCCACATATGGCAGAAGCTGCCTTTCCTGTAGGCGGCCTGGGTCTCTCCCAGGAGAAATTCAGTTGAAACCAAGGCAGCCTCTGCAAAGGAACATGTTAAGATTATTTATTAGAATGGTTTTATAGGAGATAACCACAAAATAGCCATTTTCTTGCTGATAATCCAACATTTAGAATTTTATCCTTTCACCAACTAGTTGACAATATAATGTTCTTTAAAATATTTTTACCAGTAGGCTGTGTTTTGTTTAAAAAACCGAATGTTTCCTATGAACTTCCTTAGGTGGAGTGGCAGCCACATTAGATGGGGACAGCCATTCAGACTAAGACATATAACAACGGGAAAATATTTAAGTCTCCTGGATGACAAGAGTCTTCTTCTTGCAGAAAAAGAGAAAGCGGATGTAAAATCTACGGCATTCTGTTTTCGTTCTTCCAAGGTAGGGGATCACTGCAGCATTAATGTAACTGGTAGTAATTCCCATCTCCTTAGTAAGAAAGATTTAGATATTTCCTATTGCATGAATTATCAAACTCTTCTACCTTTTCACTGATTACAAAACCCCTCCCCAAACCTCAGTATAATTTATATTTAGAAAGCTTCCTTTTTCATACTTTCTTTGGGTAATGCTGCTTGTGCATTTGTTTTTGTGGGATTGTTTTGTTTGGTTGGGGGGTTTTTCTTTGTTTGTTTGTTTGGTTTTTTTTTTTCTGCTTGCTCACTTTTGGACAGTTTTCTTGTTTCTTTTTTGCTTTTCTGATGAACTTCCCTGGTACTTTACTGCTTAAGTCTGTTGTCTTAGATAGGAAAAAATTATAGCATTGTGAATTACGTAAATCAAATTGAAAAATCAAGATTTTTTTTCATTAGGTGCTTTATTGTGGTCTAATTTTAAGTTACCATAGTTTGAATTTTCATTTGACACTTAAGCATTTCAAGTTCAGAACAGTGCTTTGTACTGTGAGTAAACAGTTAAAAATTGTACTACGCTAAATTCTTAAATACTCTGATTTCTCATACTTTTCACCTGCAGCATGATTTTGCTGAAAATTTTCCAACAAGGTTGTTTTCTAAAAAAAAAAAATTCTGAAATATATGGTAATAATAATCAGAATTATCCAGTAACTTCTCTGTAATGTGTACTTTATATATTTTTAATTACTTGTCTGCTTGTGAAGATAAGAAATGAATATATACCTGAAAGCAAGTATGTAGACTTTTGCACTCTGATAACAACGACTTCAATTCAGGTGATTGTTTTGATCCTCAGACAATGTATTTTTTTAAGCCAATTAGAGAAGCCATAGAAATATTTACATATTTTAGGAGAATGCAATGCAATTATACTGGGGAGTGCCTGTTACAGTTCCTACAGATCTCAGCAGTTATTCTCCTTTGAAGCAAGAAGGTTAAAATAATTCATCCACTGATTCTCCAGTTGAAGTCTTTAGTTGGGGTGATTCCAAAAAGAGTGACATGGATTAATTAGTGCAAAAAATACTTGAAGGCAAGAATTGTGAGCAATACAGAGAATATCTTTTCTTGATATGGAGAAGTGTGTTCCTCTCTGTTCCCTAAACAGCATATGCAGATGTGTTTTGGAGAATAGACCGTGTATTTGAAGTTTCTTCACTTGTTTTTTTCATCCCGAGCTTGGAAGTCTTATTTGGAAATATTTTGAACATTTATATTTTGAAGTGGCTTTGTTCTACCATATTCAAAATAAAAAGTTGTTATGTTTTGGTTTAGCTGTTAAGTGACCAAACCTATTCTGTACTGAGCAGAGAGAAAAAAGGCTTTGGGGCATGTAGAAATGTGTTCTGGTAGTCAATTCTTGAAGTAACTGAGAATATTTTAAGAGGGGTCTATAAGCTCATCAGCATGTGACATATAATCTTACTGATATTTAAATATGAATTTTCAGAGAAATTGGAGGTTTGGGAGATCATATTGTCTTTTACTTTTGTGGATATCAACATTAATTTTAGCTAAAGACTTATTTGGAAGGAATTACGGAGATGCCACATGGGAGGAATATATGTTTTGCTCTCTGGTCTCTTAGCTTAGGACTCCTTAAGAGGGAGTATCGTGTTTCACTTTATTAGGATGCAAGCATCAAAATTTTTAGATGCCTTCCTCTCTGGAAAAAAACATTAAATATATATTTCAAAATTTTAGCAGTCCTAGAAAAGCTTCTGGAGAGAAGGTAAGCAGCTTTGGGGGCTCTTTTCCTCCGTGCATGTTTGGACACCAACCTTTTGGTTGTGTTGTCACATTTATTTAGCCCAAAATAATTATTCCTAGATAAAAGGCAGCCCCTTATCTTTGCTGCTGGATACAGAGCATTATTAGTGGCAGTGTGCCAGAAGGCTATATCTTTCTAACAGCAGTTTTAGTCCTTTTTTGCCACAGTCATAGTTCTTCCTTTCACTACTAGAAAGTAGTGGGTCAGATGATGAAGTGGCATGGATAGAACAAGCCTTAATCCTGGGAATCTGTTCCAGAATGTCATAGGGAACTAAACTGAAGTATAAGACTAAAATAACACATTTAAGACGAGGCTTCATAGAATATTTTTTTCCCACATTAAGATAAAAGCTTTTAAAATTATTTTGTCCATTTAGCCCACAAAAAATGTGGGAAGATTGTCTTGTGTTCTTGGATGGGCATGTATTCTTGGATGGGCTTCTGTTCTTGGGTGCAGGGAATAAGAACAGTTTATAAAGAGCATGTCCTTCTGGAGAAAATGTGGCGGGTTCCAGCCAGAATGAACAGAGAACCTGTTCGTTTCCATTCTTGTTTTTTTACATTCCTGCACAGACTGCTGCAAACGCCAGTGGTTTCAGTTTGTTCCCATGGAAGGAATCAAGGCTTTTCACCTTTGTCGTGTAGAAGTTGATGGTCTGAATGGGCCCAGCCTGCAAATAAAGCTGAAAAGGGCTTTTCTTTGTAAATCTGCGGTGGGAAGAATTAGCAGATGGTTATGTAGCAATAGCGTAGGGTGCGAGTGTAGTGGCCTGGAAACTTGCACCACGTAATGTCTGTGCCAATATGCAGTTATTAAGTGATGACATGGAGACAATTTTTACGCGAAGTAAAATTAACGTTAATTCTAATTGAAATCAAGATTGCAATGTCAACCCCCTTATGAAAAATATGGAATAATAATTTAATAATCCTTCATGCTATCGACAGTGCTTTATGAGGAAAATTTGTGAATTCATTTATTCATAACTTAAGAAGTTGATTGTAAGGCGGAAGACTTGGAAAAAAAAATCTTACAATGTAGAAGCACAATATATTCACAGGTTCACAGTGTCTTTTATTTATGAAGAAAATTCAAAAGAGCGGAGCTTGTAATCAGACTGTCATTTCTTCATACAACAGCGAGACCTAATTTATATTTTCCTGTATCATCATTTGTGTGCAGTGTCCTATTAGAAGTAGCTTTTTAATTGCCGACTGTTCCTACTTTCAGTTTATTTATGCTAGTTTTTGAAAGAATTGGACACAACATTTAGAGAAATTACATGAACAAAATAATGAATTAAGGATAAAATAGAAGTGCACAATAACTCATTAATTGGCATCAGATGTATTAATAAATCAATTATTGCCATTTATCAATGGACACGATTTTAAGAAGAATTTTGGCACTTAAGGAATTGTCATTTACAAGATAGTGAAATTAACATCTATACCCAGAAACAGTTTAATAATCTGTGTTGATGAATAGATTATATCTGGAAGCTTAATGTAATGAAAAGTAATAATAAGAATTTCACCTGAGTTTTAATTTACTTAATATTTTTTCAAGTGCTTCAAAATGCATGCATAATTGTAGGGTGAAAATCTACTTACATGACATCTCCCTTAACTTAATTAATACTTTTAAAAATCTTTTAGTAACTTATTGTTTTCTGTTCATTTCAAAACCTGGTCTTTTACTGGGAAGCTGTCTCCCCAGATTGTCAAGGCATGTGTGTAGTGTAATTGTTCTCTTGGTCTTTCCTGGTTTTAGTAGGATGGACCATGTAGAAGTTTTTGTCTCGTTATTTGTAACTTTACTCTGAGAAACTGAAGGTCGTGGCTTGTCCTCTACTGCCGATCATTTTGCTATGCAGATCATACTGATCCTTTGTAATGTGTTTAGAGGTACATGATCCGTCTGCTTTTGAAGAGGTTAAATAGGTGATCTGCCATGAACCAGAGTGTGTAGGCTGTTTCTCTTACAAACTGGTGTCTGTGGAGAAGGAGTTGGTTCTTAGAAGAGCCAGGTATTGGGGAACACGTCAAATTACAATTACAAACTTTAATATTGTTTGTGATACTACATTTCTTGTCCAGAAACAGCTGCTGTCTATACAGGACACTAGCCGGACTGATGCATGGTTGTGCCGTTCTTCTTCTATGTCATGGCAACAGGCTGCTCCCAAAGGCACAGAAACGGATTTCTTTTCTTGGGAATTACCGAGCTGATCGTTGGGCAGCAGTGGGCAGTGACAGGTTAAAGGCCATCTCTCTGGGACACTCAGAAATAAATTGTAAGGAGGTCTCATCTTCTCCATGCTGGGGTAGAAAAAAAAAATCCTCCAGAAAAAGCTGCTGGAGGTTAATGTCTGGTTGAGCTAGGAGAGTCAATGTGTTTGGTAGTGGTCTGTAAGCTTTTATGTTTCATTAATGACATGTACAGTCAGTTATTATCCTAGTTCTGGGCAGGTGAAATGAATGCACCTGCAATTTCCTAGTGTACTAAGCCAGATGTTTGTATGGATGGGATCTCTCTCTCCATCTTTCTCCTAAATATTTAACTAGAAGTTACACTTTTGCCAGTTTTTCTTCTTTTCATTAAAGAAGCATCTAAAATTTCCCATTAGATCCTGTTCTGGACAATTGCCTAGCATTCAGTATTTTTGCAAATACTAACATGTTGGTTATTGTTCTTGTGTATATTTTTTTCTTCTTCAGGAAAAGTTGGACATAGGGACAAGAAAAGAGGTGGATGGGATGGGAGCACCTGAAATAAAATACGGGGATTCCATCTGCTTCATCCAACACGTCGATACTGGTTTATGGCTCACGTACCAGTCTGCCGACGCCAAGTCAGTGCGGATGGGCTCTGTGCAGCGGAAGGTAAGGCTGGAAACGGGAATGCGTCTCCTTCAATCCCTGGCTGATAGAGAGGAGGGGGGCAGTGAAGGGAAGTACAGCAGACAGCTGCTTTCTAGGTTTCAAATATTTAAACGTTTGTTTCATTGTGAAATGTTTTGGGGTTTTTTGTCACATATTGAGAAATTACACGCTGTACTGAATTCTTAAACTGAAAGCTGAACAAAGCACGCCTGTTAGCCTATAGATATTAACCCACAAACACTGATAAATCTTGGATATGTTTGAGGGAAAATTAAAATATTAGTAATAGCCTATAGAATAGGCTAAAATGCCTTACTTCAATATGCTGTAGTTTGGCTTGTGGAGGCTTTTAGTTCAAAATCTCTTCTTTCCACGTGGGAGCATATTGCCTTTTGGCTTGGGATGCTCGGGTCTTGAGCCCTGAGGGATTTCTTCTTTTAAAGAATAACCACAGCCAAGCAGCATGCTAACTCAGCATAATAAAGTAGGAAAAAGATTCTTTTATGACTTAACACATCTTCCAGAAGCTACATTTGTGTCAGTATTTATCATAAATGTATAACTTTGGAGGAAATTAATTCTCAGCAAGCTTAAATAATTCTAAAATAATGCAAAATAAGTTACATTAATGAATAATATAGTAATGTATATAATATAAATAGTTTGTGCATGTGTGTATGAAAAAAACATTGTTACCTAAAATAATTTAAAATATTTATGTAAATTGGATTGAATACCTTCAGAGCCATGCTAACTAAACATGAAAAACTGTAAATTATCAGTAGTGACTCAAGGCGCAGTCAGAAAAGAAGGCCAGTAACATCCTTGGGAATGAGGACCAGTAAGGAATACTTGTTTTGTGCTTTAGGGATCTGCTGCTACGTAAAAGAACTATTTTTAAGGTTGACAAAAACAAACAATGAACATAAACCCTTAGACTTTGATTTTTACTGTTTTTTAAAAGGATGTTGTTTATAGAAGCTGTAGGTTTGAGATTATTATAGCTGAACCTGCTGGGTCAGTGCAATTGTGTCCTTGTACACAAGGAAGTAAAACATGGAATTATCTGATTTTAATTAAACTATTTTTCTTTCTTTTTTTTGGTATATAACTTGAATAGCTTGCCTTGCTATGTGAGTTTTCATACTTCTCATTTGTGAATAATGTTTCATTTTGCAGTGACTGCTGTTTATATTGCAGGCAATAATGCACCATGAGGGTCACATGGATGATGGTTTAACGTTGTCCAGATCTCAGAATGAAGAATCCCGTACAGCACGGGTCATCCGCAGTACAGTCTTCCTTTTCAACAGGTTTATAAGGTGTGCTTTTAAAAGTATCTTTTAATCTCTTTTCTTTCTTCCTCTTATTTTTGTTAGATTTTTTTTTTTCTTTTTATTCAAAGTGCCCTTTTTCACAACAGGGAAGAGAGGAATACTTCTCAGACCAGATTTTGTGCCAGTGCGTTGTGTTAGCAGCAGAGATGTACCGTGAGAAGTATTGGCCAGTTTCTTTTCTCCGTCTTCTAATATTATTTCATTGTTCAATCTTGATTTAAATGCATAAATGTACTGAAAATGCAAACAATGCATGAAAGAGAATTTTTCTTGACAAAGTTTGCTTGAAGTAATGAAGTGCATCATTTAGCTGTTTCTTTTCTAAGTATGGTTTTTAAAAGCACTCTTTCTTGAAAAACCTGGAAGGTAGTTGCATAACTACAAACTTGTATGAGACACAAATACGCTGAAGAAGTTCATAGTCTTAAGAAAATGTTTTCCTTAAAAGTATGAAATTACACCTTCTTTCTACCCTCCCATTACACTTTTAATACTACTTGTTTCTTTAATATTTTGGAAAATAGAAAATATTTTATTTTATAGTATTTTAACAATTTAAAAATACTGCTTGATTTATGCAATATGCATTTATCTTCCTACTCCAAATATTCTCTTAAATAACACTGGTAAAATGCCAGCTCACAGATCTTTATGACTTCAGTAATGGATGCAAGGCCTCTCTTGTCAGCGTAGGTGACGTTAGAAAAAAGCTGATATGTTGCAGGGCTTTATGGAATGACAAGAATTTCAGAGGAGCTTATTTTTTAGAAGAGAAGACAGTGTGAGAGGTGGTGACCTGAAACACCCATGTCCTAAATCAATGCACAGCCGAAGACCTAAACATGTCAATTTGTTGAAAAACATTTACCCAGGTACTTAAATAAATAACATCATAGAGAAAAATGCCTATCAGGAGAATTATCTGCTGTATGACATTTAGAGTACAAAAGAAATGCAAGGGCTAGGTCACTTTGTAAATAACACATTTTCTTAGAAGCTTCTAAGAGTGACATAAAAGATAAGGAAAGACAATTTAATTATAAGGTTTCACAAATCAGGGTACTGCTAAATTACAGTAGAGATCTTTGCAGAGTGCACAGGGAGACCAAGGCAGCATTTAACAATTTCGTTTTGACAGGAAGTTACTCCAAGAAGGAAAAGCTGAATTGGAGAGGAACAAAATTATTATCATAACTGTGCTCCTGTTCTTTCCTACAAAGTTGCTACAAAAATGGCACTTCAGATAATGTGCTCACAATAAAGATTAATTTACATTTTACTGTAGAGGCCTTGATGTTCTCAGCAAGAAAGTGAAGTCTTCCACCATTGATTTGCCCATCGAGTCAGTCAGCCTGAGCCTCCAGGACCTGATTGGCTACTTCCACCTCCCTGGGGAGCAGCTGGAGCATGAGGACAAGCAGAACCGGCTCCGGGCGCTGAAGAACCGCCAGAACCTCTTCCAGGAAGAGGTACTGCTCCACTTTACTCCACGTTTTCCACCACCGTGTCTGCAAGTACCCTCTTGCAGTGTCTCTAGCACTGTCTTATCTGGATTATGTTAGCAGTGGTTTTTTTGTCCTGTAAGAGTCAAGAGTTTTGAGCCAGCAATGTGCCCTTGTGGCCAAGAAG
This sequence comes from Mesitornis unicolor, assembly GCF_000695765.1. Classification (NCBI taxonomy): domain Eukaryota; kingdom Metazoa; phylum Chordata; class Aves; order Mesitornithiformes; family Mesitornithidae; genus Mesitornis; species Mesitornis unicolor. The sequence goes on from NW_010194636.1 coordinate 53,724, forward strand.
GCAAATGGCATCCTGGGGTGTATCAGAAGGGGAGTGGTTAGTAGGTCGAGAGAGGTTCTCCTTCCCCTCTACTCTGCCCTGGTGAGACCGCATCTGGAATATTGTGTTCAATTCTGGGCCCTTCAGTTCAAGAAGGACAGGGAACTGCTTGAAAGAGTCCAGTGCAGAGCCACAAAGATGATGGAGGGAGTGGAGCATCTCCCTTATGAGGAGCGGCTGAGGGAGCTGGGTCTCTTTAGCTTGGAGAAGAGGAGACTGAGGGGTGACCTCATTCATGTTTATAAATTTGTAAAGGGCGAGTGTCAGGAGGAAGGAGCCAGGCTCTTCTCTCTGATGTCCAATGACAGGACAAGGGGCAATGGGTGCAAGCTGGAACATAGGAGGTTCCATGTGAACATGAGGAAAAACTTTTTTACTGTGAGGGTGACAGAGCACTGGACCAGGCTGCCCAGAGAGGTTGTGGAGTCTCCTTCTCTGGACACATTCAAAACCAACCTGGACATGTTCCTGTGTGACCTAGTTTAAGTGATCTTGCTCTGGCAGGGAGGTTGGACTGAATGATCTTTTGAGGTCCCTTCCAACTCCTGAGATTCTGTGATTCTGTGAAGAGTCAAATTATTTGCTATTTTTATATAATCTCTTCAAATCTGTTGATTTTCTTGTATATTTAAATGCTTCATTTTCCTTTTTTTAAAAAAATAGATATTGATATGGCCTTGTGTCCAGAATTCTAAACATAATTTACTTCTTATGTGTGAATTAGTTTCTTCTGTTATATTTAACCTCTCGATGCAAAAGCTTGTTTTGTTTTAACAGGTGTGTGTTAATTATCTCGTTTAGAATTGTCTATTACTTCTAGGGTTGTGATAGTTGCCTATAATTAGTCCGATGCCTAAATGCCTTCTAGAATAGAAACTTGCCTAAAATTATTTCTGGCATACTGTTTATTTTTTGTTTTATTTTGGCCATCCTAAATGGTATATTTTTATTATTATAGTCAAGAAAAATTTTTCCATAGAGATTACTTCTTCGACTCCACTTGTCTGACTTCGTGTATATGTTCTTGGGTTTTGCATATCCTGCCTTTCATCGTTTTTCTTAGGTTTCTGATAGTCTTATATGTTTGCACCTAAACAATACTTTTTTTTTTCTCTTAAAATCTGAGCCTTTTCATTTTTTAGGGTATGATCAACCTTGTTCTTGAATGTATCGATCGCTTGAATGTATACAGCAGTGCAGCTCATTTTGCAGATGTAGCTGGGAAGGAAGCTGGAGAAGCGTGGAAATCTATTCTGAATTCTTTGTATGAATTACTAGGTAAGACATATTATGTGTTACTTGGATTGTTTTAGCTCAAAATAATACTCATATTAAAAAAAAAGAAACCCACATACCTGTTGTAGTATAGGCGGCTTTCCACTGTGTAGAAATTTAGGATACAAATTAAACAAGATTTTTGCATTTCTGTGTCTTTGACTGTGGTTAGGAATAAAATACACTGAAAACACTCAACTAATGTGATTTTTCTAATAAGCTAATATGATAATTGATATGTTTCTGACTTCAATTAAATGAATGATTGCTTTTTCATATCATTGTATTGCTGATGTATCTTGCATACTACCCAAAACTGTGTGAAAAAAGTTCTATGTGAAAATGTCATTCCTGTGTTAAGAAGCTGTGACGTTGTGGTCAGTTGTGCAGAAGTGTATTATTTTTCACTTGTCTGGCTGCAAGACTGCAACATAAATCTAAAGTTTCTATAAACAAGACCTCTGTTATTGGTCGCTAGTGACCAGTGACACAGTGTCCCCTGCAAAGGTGCAAAGGTCTTGTCCACCTGCAGTCACTAAAAATCCCATAACATGCTCTGTAAGTATCTAATGATTGGTGTCCTGGTAAAATTTCTATTTAGGTAGTAGCATTTAATTGCCTGATTTCTTTGTCCACCAATTTTTATTTATGTCCTACTATGACTATGTAGGGTAATTAGTCCACTGCTATAGCTGCCTGCGTGTTCACTCCTGCCAAGCTGTTAATTGTCCACAAAAGGAAACTTCCTAAGAGACCAATTCATTGCTCCTCTGTCATCAGATGTTCTCATTGCCATAAGTAACCCTAAACATTAATTTTATTACTGACCTTAGGTGACTGGGGACGGTGATGTGACCCCTGTGGAGTGAACCTTTTTGCAGGCTGCACACGCGTGCCTGTGCCGTGTGCTTTCTGTTAGGATGTGCCTGGATGAAGTCAGTGTGTGTGGTATGGCTCTTTTGTGGGTATGTGTTGGGAAACATGATCACATACTAGTTTTTCTATAGACCCCATTCCTTATTTAGTGCTTGATTATTACTAATACCTAATTTTCGCTTTGTTATTCAGTGTGTGGCATTGAACCTTATTTATTGTGAGCCTTTTAATTCATCTTTGGAAAACAGAGCTATCATCTTGGCGTTCTTTTGTGCCATTTATGATTAGTGATCTGAATAATTATAACTATTAATAAGTGTACTGTTGGAAACTTCTGTAGTAAGGCAAATAGAAGTTATTAGCTGCTGGAACAGATACAGAGAGAAATTTAGGTAAAAATACTCTAGCAGTGCTAGTTCCCAAATTAGGAGCTGTGGGATCTGACCTTTTTTCAGAATATTCAGCAGTATTTGGTGTGTGTAAGGCGTGCTGAAAACTTGCCTTCCTCTGAATTCAGAGGCACAGAAAATGAAATTTTAATGTCATGCCTCATTGCATATAAATTCTCCTTACTACCCAACAGCAAAGTGAGGCAACTGAGACAGGAGTTCTGTGTATAGTACTATTAAAAAACTTTTTCATAGTCAAAGTAGGTCTGTCATACTGTACTCTTGAAGAAGAAATGATCTTGAGGGAGGGGAAAAGGATAACCAGCACATGGTGTGTGGTCCTTGATAAAACCAAGGAGGTGCTTCTGTCTGGCCCACTACCTTTTCTGTCAGAGGAAATAGAAGTTGACACAGTAAATATCATTGAGGAAACCAGAAACCTCCTCCTGTGTTCCAAGAAATCAAGGAAGGAGCAAGGTGAACCGTGGCTGCTTCGGTACAGGCTGGTTTATGTGTCTGTGGTTCTGGTTGAGGAGCTGCTAGGACCTGCTACCTCCACGTAGTTGAAGATTGTGGCATAGTCCATATGCACAGGTTAGGGTGACCAGATGTGGCATTTCTTAACATTGGATTGCTAGAATTTATGAACATTGTAAGGTAATTTTAATATTTTTTATTTCTATGAGTTTTATAGTGGTAGGAAATTAAGGAAATTCGTCTTGCTGTTTTACCTGTATTTCATGCTTGCAAGCAAGATTGTTTAATCTGAGTTGCTCAATCATTGGCAGTCAGAAAGAGTAGAAACTGTTTAACATGTAAAATATTAAATGATGCATGAAAATAATTGGTGAAAACAATAGTAAATCTTAATGTGAGCTTCTCATCGCACTGGTATTACTGTTAAGTTTTCCCTCCCTCTGCTTCTCTCTTTACCCACTCTAATAAGTCAATGAATGCTTGAGAATGTGACATTATGTAAGGTGATTTTTAGGGATGTCTGCTTTTCCAACCCTGATATAAAAAGATCATCTAGAAGGAACACTGGCAAAATGTTTACATCTTAATCTATCTTTCAGCACATGTATGCCCACTAAAAGAAGTGAATCTACTTCAGGTTTTTTTTAAAGGTTATTATTTAATGTATATTAATGGTAGCTGAGATCTGAAGAATCAATTAAAGAAGTTACAACAGGAATTATAAACTTTTAAAAGTATCTAGACGAGGTGCAGAGAGTAAATGTCTCAATAAAATCAACAGATAACCTTTCAGAGCATAGATTATGGAGTATAAATGTCTTTGGATTATTCATAGATGTATGGTAGTGGTGAAGTTTTTGTAACAGTTCAGTTTGTTTTATCTCTTGTTGCATTAAGCACAACTCAAGCAGACCAAAGGAAGCGGTGGCTTGATTGCTGAACCATTTCTGTATAAGTCTGTTTGTCCCAATGGCCGAGGCCAAAAGATGCCATACCAAGCATTGTTTCCATGCACTTGTAGTGAGAAGAAGAGTGCACAGGCTGGTTTTGGCTTCCAGTCTCCGTGTCCCTCTGCTCCCCTAACTGCATTATCTTCTGGCAGTGAACGCTTATGAAGCTCGGCTTCCACCTGGCTGTAGTGCATTTGTACATCGCTCTGATGCTGGAGCTGGACGGTAATTGCAAGGGTGACAAATAGCTCTTGTTTGTGCGGTCTTGCTTCAGCAAACAGTACTTTGAGTCTGCACATAAATAAAAGTAAACTGTGATGCTGCAATTCATGGCTTTTGTCATGTTGTTGTCATCATGATGTATTTCTCTGTGATGAGAATACAGACTTTGAGTTGAGACTGAAAACTGTCACATGTGAAAATCATGGAACGTTTGAGTCACAAGAGACCTTCAGAGGTCCTCTAGCCCTTCAGAGGTCCTCTAGCCCAACCACCCTTGTGATAGAATTCCTTCCATATATCCTATCTAACTCTGCCTTTTTCCAATTTAAAATGGTTGCCATATATCTGCTAAGGCACCTGTCCTTCCTCTGTTACAAACACATACAAACACATACAATCAATACATCCTTCCGTATCGCCAAAGATGCACAGGAGTATATGTAATGATGTGACTTTATCTGACTGACCACATCCTAGGTTTGGTTTTTATTTCTTTAAAGCTGGATGCTAGTCTTGATCAGAGCAGTGGGCAAAAAAAGAACTTCAATAGTATTTTTTGTTTTCAGTGTTAAGTGGCTGTGCACATCATTTAACACACAGCTTTAACCCTTGAATCCTAACCTTTCACAAATTTCTGCTTCCCTGCATTTATGGAACCATCTGTGTCTTATTGTGGTTAATGAAGTTAAATTTATTGATGTCACATGAAGCACTGAACTATTACTTGCCTTTATTTTATGTTCATACCTGAGACATGGTGAGATTATGTGGCTTACATATAATCAATAAAAAAATCACTTGCAGAAGCAGGTATTTCTTAGTTCTAATTGATATCTTTTAACAAGATGCTACTCCTCTTATGATTTCCAAGTATTTTCAAATAACTATAGTCATGATTGATTAACTATGTAAAATTTCGGAGTATAGATTTGATATATAATAGAGCAAGATAATGTTTTTTGTTTGTTTTGCTTGTTAGGGGTTGGGTTTTGGTTTGGTTTTTTGGGAGTTGGTTGGTTGGTTTGGGGTTATTTGTCATTGCCTTGGTTTTGGTTATGAAGCTATTGGATTTTGGTCTTTTTCCTCATACAAAACTGTAAGTGCTTCAACTTCTCTGCAACTGACTCCAAGATTGCTTTTCCCCTCTGCAGATACAGTTTCAGATCATATTTATGTCACAAGTCTGTAATTTTAACATCTTATAAATGAAACAGCATAAAACCACAGTTGCAATATTATATAAGGAATTTCTGCAGCAATAAAACATAGATTTTTAAGAGGCCATTGCCTCTTAGCAGGACCAGCAGTCTCTGCTGCTGAAAATAACCATGGAAATTTCAGGTTGAAATATTTTGGTGACAGAATTGGAAAACAATCTTTAGAAAAGCTGTTTGCACCGTTCCACACACCAAACAGAAATGATAGTGCCTCACTCTTATTTTTTTGTTTTATAGTAGAACAGCTGCTTCTCCGAGAGGTGGTGTGCACGCATATGTGCAAACACATATGTTTCAGGCCAAGAATAGAGAATAATTTACAATTCATCAACTATGTTGTTGGCTGCGTATTCTGCCCTTTCAGTGTTTCCTCTGATTATAAGAATGCAGTTTTACAGAAATTTGTTTCTACAGTAGCAGCTGACTTCTGTAGTGTCAGTCTTGGCTATGTCATGTAGAGCATTTTGCAGGGATTGCAGAGATGATTGTGAAGCCAAAATGATTCAAAAACCTTAAAGGTCAGCTTTATGTCAGGGTTATTTCTTATGCTTAAATCTAACCATCATTCACGTTATTAAAATTTAAATTTAAATCAAGAACATCCATAATTAAAGATTAAGAATCTATCTTTTTGTATCCTTCCTGAAGAGGCAAGACACAGATTTTTAAAAATTTAAATGGGCTTAAAATTACGATTTCTCTCTCTCTCTCTTTTCCAATAGCGGCTCTGATTCGAGGGAATCGTAAAAACTGTGCTCAGTTTTCTGGATCTCTTGACTGGTTGATCAGCAGATTAGAAAGATTGGAAGCCTCTTCTGGTATGCATTCTAGTATTTTAACCTATTCTACCAGTTTTTCATTCTTTAAAATTGACAATACGCTTGTTTGGTCTAATTATCATGAAGTTCTTCTTATGAGAAAGTAAATTATATTACTAAAGTGAGATTTGTATTTGTAACATTTTTCACATTGGTTCCAGTTGTAGTTTTATTTTGAGTGGCATGGTAGGTTTAGCTTTTAGTATCTAAATGTGCTTATGTGATTTTTACATGTGATGCTTTCTTGCCAGGTTTTAAACTTCATATGGCTCGATTGTGGTGAGGATATTCAGTGTTTTATTTTACAGCGGTAGGTCTACAATAGGGTGAAATACTGGAGAGAAATACAATGCACCTTTTAAATAAGGATTACCTGGTTGCATATATTCACTTAAAATAATTATTTTACTTTCTAAAGTAGAGAATTTGTGAGGAAGAAGCATCACAGTTAAGTTTACCTTCAACATTGAAGTTGTCAGCTACATCTCCTGGAGATGTTTTCTTGAAGGTGTTGCAGTAAAGTTTTGATGCCATAAACTATTATCAATAAAATTCCTATTTTCATTTTTTTGCTTATCTTTGAACTAAAAAGGTTATGAAAACAGAATAAAGGCATTAAATGTATAAACAGCAATTGTGAGTTGACTGTGCAAATTAGATTAGAAATTGATTCAGTTCCTGATCTTCACTGAAGCAAAAGAAAGAAAATGAAGATATGTCCAAGTATAAATGTGTCTGAGAGCAGAGCAGTGAGCAGTGAGACATCACAGGAGCTGAGTGAATAGTGCAATGCAAATGCTCAGCTGGCTCTTCAATGCATAAATTAAGATTAGATTCATCTTTTTGGTCTGAAATATATTCCAGATAGGATTAACTAGTCCTACTAGAATTTTAAAGGCATTAAAACCTGGGTATTAAAAAATAGAATAGGACAAATTATAATATCCTCCAAGTGAAGATCTTTGGAACCAAATAATACCAGGTTTTGAATGTTATTTTTTAAGGGATTGCATTTTATTCTGGTATTCTGCAGTATGACATTAGAGGAGTCAACATATCCTGAAAATATGTGCTTCCTTTCGTCTGTTAGTCATTGAGAATGAATTTTCTCTCATCTTTATCATAAACCCTGCATATCATACTGCTGGGGAGATTTCTTTAAATTCGCACACTTCCCACCTTACTGCCTTCACCAACTTCAATAAATTGGATAAGATCCAGTTGCCTTCATAGTAGGCAATCGAAAAGCAGATTTGTCCAAGCTGACATTGTACATTCGTATGCAGGTTTTTTTCTGAAATAGAGGGAATTTGCCCTTAGAACAACACGTGTTTGATAATTAATGTTCAGACGCTGCAGTAATTGAAGAAGTTGCTGTGGCAGCTGGGTCTAATTGATAACAGTAATTTATTATTGAATGTTTACATCTTCAAAGGATTTCTGCTTCTGTTACTGAAAAGGTTAGGACTAGAGAATGAACTCTGTATACTATTTTAGGACAAGATTATGAATCTGCCTACACAAATGTGAAAATTCCAAGGTTGTGGTTACCACACTTACATTGTGTGGTATCATTTCAGTGCTGTTTAGGTTTTATTTATCATATACACTGATTTTTGAAACTATTCCATGTTGCTGAGCAATATCTTAGGAAGTATTATGTGCAGTTATGATTTTTTATGCAATTTGAATGAAGAATTTTTCATTTTTTCCCTCAGGAATTTTAGAGGTTTTACACTGTGTGTTGGTGGAAAGCCCAGAAGCTCTAAACATTATTAAAGAAGGACACATTAAATCAATCATCTGTCTTTTGGACAAGCATGGAAGAAATCATAAGGTGGGGAAAGAAGAGACAAGTATATTTAGGTGAACATTTGTGAACAATGCAAGCACGTTGTTCTGTATGGAAGTTACAATTTCAAATAATTTAATGCTATATTCATAATTAGCAATGAAACTTTTCCTAAAAGGTGTATGAGCAGTTTGAAGAACAGAGGGGGACCTTATCTTATTTTTTATGAAAACATTGATACACACTAGATTATCTCAAGGGCAGCAGGAAGAATATGTCTTACTATTCTTAAGAGAATTTCAGAATTGTTGTAAAATATGACTGCTATGTTGGATGAATTAGATAGCCTTGCATGTCTTCCAGTAACAAGATATACGGCGTTATTTTGCCTGAAGTAACTCACAGTGATTATGAACTCTTTAGCATGAGAAAATATTTAAGATGTAAAGAATCTATTTCTTTTCAGGTTTTGGATGTTTTGTGTTCTCTCTGTGTTTGTCATGGAGTAGCTGTGCGGTCTAATCAGCATCTAATCTGTGATAATCTCCTGCCAGGAAGAGACCTGCTCTTACAAACACGTCTCGTCAACCATGTGAGCAGGTAAGAAGAAAAAGAAAAAAATCTATAGCTGTGAACAAAGTAGAATAAAAGTTGTGGTTAAAAGAAATAGCCACTGCAGAAAACCTGTTTTACTTCCAAAACCTTAGTCTTATGTGATAAAACAAGTTATTTTATAAGCAATCAGATCAGTTGAAGTCTGCTTTTACACTGACTTGTCCTTCCTCTCCTGTCTTCCCTAGAAGTTATAATGCAGTCCAGTAGAGGTATGTGAAAGCTAGATATGTTTAGCCTAGAAGTCTGAAATATTTCTCATGATATGTGTAACCAGCCATTGAGGAAACATACCTAGCATTGACTTCGGATACTTCTGTACTCTGCAGCTTTAATTCGAGATTGGATGGCTTGCTTAATGCAGAGCTGACACAGCAGTGGTTGTCTGGAGACAGATTGTTTTGGATGAGATTCTAGATCCAGTATTATCCCAAAAAACAGATTAGGAAAGCCTAATTTTCTTTACCGTTTTACCCTCATGACCTTTCAATGTATGACTCTACATATTGCTCTGTAACTAGATATTGAATAAGCACAGCAATAGTTTTGCCCTGTGAACTACTTTCAAATCAGCAGCAGTAGGAACATCAGACTGACACTAAGGATTGGTACAGCCACTGCAAATTACTGAGTTATACAGGACTTGGAATAAAGAAGGAAGAGGTACAAGAGAATTTTGAAACACATTGACTCTTTACTTTTGAATCTTTGTAAATGTTGTTCTCTGGAATGGATAATCAGTGTTACAGAATACAGTTTGCTATGTAAAATTAAACCTGCAGTGTGAACCTTACTACATTTCTGTTGGTAACTGGTTAATAGCTGTCATTTTTGTTTGTAGGATTTAAATGTTCAAACATATAAAATATTAATCTTGGTATCTGAGTGAGGATAGTGTTTCAGTTACTGAAAAAAACACTTTTTTACTTCAGCTGTATAGAGCATTTTTCACAAAATAAATAAATAAAGAAAATTAATTACTTGTCTTGTTTTACTAACACCAAACAGGCATGAAATGTTCTTGAGATAAGTTTTTAATTACCACATTTATTCTTTCTTTTTAAGCATGCGACCCAACATGTTCTTGGGAATAAGTGAAGGATCTGCCCAGTACAGAAAGTGGTACTATGAGCTGATGGTGGACCACCTGGAGCCCTTCGTGACTGCAGAGTCAACTCATCTCCGAGTGGGCTGGGCTTCTACCGAGGGCTACTCCCCATACCCAGGAGGGGGAGCCGAGTGGGGAGGAAATGGGGTAGGCGATGACTTGTACTCCTACGGCTTCGATGGTCTGCATCTGTGGTCAGGTATTCTCCTTTGTTTTTATTCAGTTGGGTTTTTTTGGTTTTGTTGGATTTTTTGTTAGATACTAGAATGTTGTTCGCAATTCCAGTGAATTTGTTTTCAAAAGCAGCAAAGTGAATCCAATGTTCCAGTTGGCACTAGGAGTTTACAGAAACAGTACCCCATAGCTGAATATGTTTGGAGTTGACATTGCACACTGAAAAATTGTTTTATACAAATTAATGCACATAGAACAATAATTTCTGTTTTAGTCTGGGAATTACTTTTGAGGGTTTTTTTTTTTGTAGTAACTATAAAGATTTTATTTAAAAACTTTGAAGTTGCAAAAAATGAAGTCTGGCAAACATTTGTCTGGATTTTTAATTCCTCTGAGATAGTGTAAGAACAGCATGAGAGGTTTAATTCATGGGACTCTCTTTTTGGTTTTATATATTTTTTTAAAATAGTTTTTTAATATTGATCTTTAGAAGTTTAGAAATACTGTAGAGGTGGAACAGATTTTTAAGTATGCTTTTTGCCATACATTTTAAAACCAAGTATTTGTCTGTAGTGATGTTCTATTTACATACACTGAGATTGACTGTTGCAAGACTTGCAGAATCGTATTCATTGCTTGCGTATGGTGTGTTTGATCGGGTATTCATCTTTCAAAGGTTACTGGCTCAGATTCTAGTGTTAAAGAAGCTGAAGTGGGTATCTAAAGTACTTGTATTTACTGTTGATTCTGCAAGTTTCTTAGTCTCTCTTGAAACTGGGTTAGCTCAGCAAAATCAGAATAATAAGAAAGCAAGCTTGTTCTCTTTTTCTTAATTTTGTTCACATGATTTAACCTTTGTGAAAAGCTTTCCAGGTATCATTTGGAATGAGTCGTGCTGCACATGGACAGTCCTAAGCTTCTTGAAAAAAAATTCTCTTGTGGTTTTACCTTGTTGAGGAAAATGTTTTTCCTTTGGTTTTGAGTTGTTACTGAGCAGCGCTGAACTGTGTAGAGGTGACTAGAACTGGGTTAGGCTCAGGGGATTAGCAATCCTGGTGCTGTGAAGATGCGAGCAAGCGCTCTAAAGCTCCTTAGCAGGCGAGAGATGTTGGATTGAGGCAGCTGAGTGTAGCATTCAACGTCTTTGAAGTTTTGAGGCATTGTGGCTTGGTACTCAGAAAAGAATACAGCTTTGCATTTCAAAAGACTTTTCTAATCAAAATAGTGATGGATTGTGTTATTACATAGTGACGTATTGACTGGAATGGTGTCTTAGGAAGGCAGCTGCCACTTTGCCTTTCATGTTTAGTGGGAATCACTTTGAAACAATAATGCATAATTAATAGTGTCATAACTGAGTTTGTCAGATGAAGTATTATTACAGAAGAACCATAAAATGAGCCAACCGAAATAACTTCTGTAGTTAGAGTCCATTTTAGTGAGGGAACAAAAGATACTTTCTACCCACCTGAAACTTTATAATCAGAAATGTTGCAAAAGAATAAATGAACAGTTTTTTCTGGTTCTCAAGTCACTAATCCAGCCCAGTTAAAATAGTTAGACCACCTTTGTATATACAATTTTTATGTATTAGTCTCTATTGTGGATGTGGCTGGTAGATTTGAAAAGATTTCTGTCTTCATTGACATTCTCATGTAACACTTACCTCCTTCCACAATCCCAGGCTGCGTCTTGTTAAGTCTCTGCAATGATATTTTTAAAATTACCAGAGCTTGATGCATTAATGAACAGCAACAGTAATTTCTACCCCCAAATTTCTATTCTGGACCAAGCCTTTACCAGAATCACTTCTAATTTACATTTTTTTTCTGCAGTCCTGCAATTATTACTCTAAATGGAGAAGCAGAACTCATAGATTTTTTTTAAAGCCTAAGGCCATAGAGGGCCCTTAGATCATTTGATGTGACTGTGTGTTCCTCAAAGAACATTAACGTGTTTGTTTTCTACTGATATGCTTTCTTTCTTTCTTTTTTTTTAGGATGCAGTGAAAACCAGTACAGTTGTCAGAAGTTTTGCTTAATGCATCTGCTTTCCTTCCACAGGCTGTGTGGCACGAACAGTGAATTCTCCCAACCAACATCTGTTGAGAACGGATGACGTTATTAGCTGCTGTCTGGATCTGAGTGCTCCCAGCATCTCTTTCCGGATAAATGGTCAGCCAGTCCAAGGAATGTTTGAGAACTTCAACATAGATGGCCTCTTCTTCCCAGTTGTCAGCTTCTCTGCAGGAATTAAGTTAGCATCCCATGTAGTTGGAGTTTTTGTTGTTGTTGTTGTTGTGTGGTTTGTGTGGGGTTTTTTGTTTTGTTTTGGTGGTGTTGTTGTTGTTTTGGAGGAGTTTTTTGTTAGTTTTGATTGTCATGTTGTTTGTTTTCCCTCAGTCTGGTTTGTTGTTTTTTTTTTTCTCTCCATGTGAATGTGGGGACTATTTCTCTGGCTGTCTTTGCCCTCTTTTCTCTTTCTGACATCTGCTTCTTGAGCACAGTTCCAGTTTGTGGCTAATGAGAGCCACCAAGGACTCCTGAAAAGAGTGCATCTGCTGTTTTACAGCACATCAGTGTATTCAGGTGGTTTGCAGAGAGAGCTTACAAACAGTTGCTTTATCGTTTCCTAGTTGACATATTGCTACACGTTCACTCCAGGGCAGCATGTTACCTATATGGGAAGAAAACTATCAGTCTTTGATATTAAAAATATATTTGCCCTAACTCACTTGTTATGAGGTAGTAACTATTATTTGAGGATGCATTATCTGTGCTTACCTTAAGGAATGGTGGTTGTACACTTTCTCTTCAGC
>NW_010194636.1:66521-68948 GCF_000695765.1 Mesitornis unicolor
GATGAGTTAAGATTAATTCAGCCAATCTGTATTCTGGTTGCTCTACTGTTTTTCTAAAAATTTTAAGTCACACTGGACATGCCAGACTTCTGCTTTCATGTATTGAATAGTTTGAGACTATAACATGACAAAAAGGATTGTATGATGTTCCAAGAGGGGGACCAACTTTATCGAGACTGGCAAAGTTGAATGCTGAAAGCTGGTGTCAGTTGGAGACGGAGCAATGGCGAATACTACAGAAGCCAACAGCTTCTGCAGCGGTTATGTCAGGCTCTCAGTCTGGAGGCAATGTGCACTTCTTCAGGCTTTGCCTTGGGCAGTGCGGGAGATGTGGCGAAACTACAGACATGCGTGCTATGAAATGCAAAACTAGAAACTGTCATGCTTTGTCTCTGTCATGAGAGATGTATCAGACAGATATTATTCAGATGCTTACTGTGGTTTGGAAAGTGTTCTGGTATAGCATTGACAAAAATCTTACAAGATACTCTCAGTAAATAGAAAAGAGAGAAAAATATTCTGTTGTAAAGCTAGTTTTTTGGGTGTTTTTTGATTCTTTCTGGAGGGCAATCTGGGAAGATCTTGCAGTATTATGTCATTGCTACTTCATGATCACCTCATTCATTGATTTTTTTTTTCAGTAACAAAAAACCATGACAAACTCACCATTTTGTAATGGAAAAAGAATACGTTCCCCTAGGTTTCAACTAACTTTACAAGTTTCATTTACAAATGTTTCAGGGGAGAAAACATGGGAGATTCTTATGTTCTGTCCTAAGGATTTAGTGTTCTGTGAGAGAAAAGAAAGAACTCCATAGAGTTCTATAGAAATTAGGAGTTCTATAGGAATCTCCATAGAAATTCCATAGAGTTTTTAGGCTCATTTCTCAAATGAAAGACACTGGAGAACTCCTCAGTGGAGAGAGTTCAGAAGTGGTTGATCACTCTGGATTATAACCTCTGCCCCCTCAGATTCGATAGTCTGCTGCTTACTTCATAGGTGTGCTAAGTGAACTGATTATTTGCTTTATGTCTGCTTTGGTCTCATGAGTTAGAATACATTTCTGGAAGTGAAAATTACCTAGAAGAAAGAATTGCTTCCTTTTCCCCATCTGTTTTTGCACCTCCTACTCAATAAACTCCAGCACTAGTTAGGGAAAGTTAAACTGTAAACAATGGAAACAATCTGCAAGACTCTTTTTCGTTTTTTTTCTTGTTTTAGAAGAATAGCAGTCAGTAGTTAGGCTTACAGACTGATGAAGTTTGACATCAGATGTGTCTCGGTTATCTAACATAACGCTGATGTTTGCAGGGTACGTTTCCTTCTTGGAGGTCGCCACGGAGAGTTCAAGTTCCTTCCTCCACCTGGGTATGCCCCATGCTTTGAAGCCGTGCTGCCCAAGGAGAAGCTGAAGGTGGAGCACAGCCGGGAGTACAAGCAGGACCGCAGCTACACCAGAGACCTACTGGGGCCCACTATTTCTCTGTCACAAGCAGCTTTCACTCCAGTCCCTGTCGATACTAGCCAGGTATGGAAACTGAAAGAGTGTGTTTTCATTTTTAAACACACATATTATAGCCCTCTGTTCTTTTACATTTGATTGAATATGTGGCTTGTCTCAAACTTGTTTTTTCTTGGAATTTGGTCGGTACATTCCATTGTGAAAACTTGAAAAGTGATGTGTGAGCCCTTCTAGTGCTCCCTAGAAATTTCATAGAAATTTCAGTGATATTTAATTTCAGTTCACGAACACTATATTAAAGAATGTCTAACCCTTAGTATTAGAGTAGGCAAAAAAGAATACTTGAACTTCTTGCTCTGTTACTAGACATTTTGATTACTGTTAAAGTACTGAAGACTTTGTGTTATGATAAGACTTTTGGACAGGCTTCAGCTCTTACTTCTTTACTGCAAGTGACATTTGACTCACTGTGGGCAGTAAATGGCAAGTATTGAAGGTATAGATTTTTGGTTTGGGTTTTTTTTTTATACATAGTTGCAAAGAGCAGCAATTCTTTGATACCAAAGAGCTCCATCTCTGATCGCAGATAACAGAAGTTCATTATACACTTGACAGGAGTTTGAGATGATACAGATGCGCTCAGATTTTATCATATTTAGGAACTTCTTCCTGGAAAATAAAAAAACAACAAAAAACAAACTTGAAAAAGAACAAACCTTATAGTTTGTTGCCATCATATGCTAAATATAGCATACTCCATATGCCATGTTGTTGTTCTGTAACACCTACAATTAGGATAACAGTGTAATGATTCACAGCACTGTGTTTTTTGAGGTAAAGAGGACTTGATTTCAAATTTTGGAGGTAGAGTGATATGCTGTCCTGATTTTACTTGTCACCAGTCATCATAATCTAATTTTCCCTTTCCCTTTTTCTTCCCCCTCTCTTCCCCCTCTCTTCCCCC
>NW_010194637.1:0-12070 GCF_000695765.1 Mesitornis unicolor
TGTGATTCTGTGGTTCTGTGATTCTGTGAATGCAGATGTTATGCATAATGTAATTTTTATCCAACAGAAACAAATATCAATGAAAATGGAGATGCACTCAGAGGTTTCTATGGGAATATCAGAAGGGAACGGAGATGAGAATGTTCAACAATAGAAATATTTGAAGAAATCTGGATTCGAAGACCTGTAGAGATGATAAACTTTATCTGCATGCAAGAGCAACCTTCCTGTGAGATGGACAATATTCTGACAGATCTAAGAACAGTTGATTCTGGAGTTTGTCTAAGCTCAATAGTTTGGAGTATTTTGAACTCTGACATGCAACTCTTAAAATGAGCTTTGGATCACTAAGAATGGAATCACCACAGTATATTGCAGTTTGCCTCTAACTACTCCTGATCCGCAGCCCACTAAAATTACAGCACCTCAGACAATATGACCTAATATAGAGGTTCACTTGGGTTAAAATAGAATTAGAGTTACTGTCTCATAATGCTGCAACAATACTCTCTGATTGATCAATGCCTTTAAAGACTGGCTATTCGTACAAATCTCATACTAGCTATTCAATATCTAATTGAGGTGGTCATGAGAAATGGTGGAAGCAATGAATGTTTCTGGAAACAGCAGCAGAAGCTCACAAGAGTTCTATAAAGTTCCAAAAAACCCCCACTTTCTAAGGCACTGCATTGTGTAAGCAGACATCAACCATAAAGAGCCATGTGTGAAGACATAAGGCCTTTTAATGTGATGGATGTATCCTTTTGCTCTTAGCAAAAGGAGAAAATTTTAGACAAGGTAAAAAATCTGAAGTTTTCAGCTGTATTTACAAGAGTATAACTCAGAAAAGTTGAAGTTCGGAACTGACTAACTATTGCTATTTATTTTTCCTTGTCCTTTTAAAGAAAACTTTCTTGCCATTTCCATGAAGTGGTGAGCCATGCCACATCATTCCAAGGTACACAACTAGGGGAGATTTTAACTCTTAGTTGAGACAGTATTTATTTGACTACAAGAGAAGGAATACAGGACATTGATTTTTGGAAAGAAGAGGCTTCTGTAGATTTTTTTTGTAAGTGGGAAATACAAAAAATGATGAACCTAATTTTCTGGAAGGTTTGTAAGCTAGGTAAAAAAATCTTGCTTTCAATACTGGTAAAATATTTCAGTATTCAAAGTAATATTGGTTGAAGAAGATGTTTGATTACATTTGAAATAGCTTTTTTATTATTGTAGAGGACAATACAAAACTTTTGCTTGTGCTTTTGAAATATTCACTTTATAAAATGCACTTCTGTGCAGAGTTTTGATCCACCTGTATATACATTTTTAGTTAAATATCTCTCTCACCGCAGTGAAGACCACATTCTTTCTCTTTTAATGCTATGAATGGCTGGTAACCCCTCAAAAGCTCAAGCTGGAAATTCCTTAACAACAAAAGGACAGCTGTTAACTTTGTTTGCCATAAGATCAAGTTCATGACCTCAGGAAAAAAACAATCATCTTTACTGGATAGTATTACATTTTCTGTTGCATTGTATTTTTACAGATATACCTTACTTTTGAACAGAAATTCCTTACCTTTGAACATCAGTGTTCTTCCCTCCACACTTATCAGCCTGATGCCTACACAAATCATCAGGAAGAACGTGAATGGTAGACATCAGGTACTGAATCAAGTTTCAGTAATGTCAACTCCTGTAGTGTCTCCTGTCTTGAGCGCAGATTGGAATACCTGCAATCAACATACTAACTTTTCTTTTGGATGGTCAGACAACATCTCAGTGGGTAGACACGGTAGTTTATCTCATCAGCTATGATCCAGACATGTTTTCTCAAGAAAGGGGGGAAGAATTACTACTTCAGCTAAAAATCATTACAGGATACATTTAGAAAGCAAGTGCCATGAACTTAGAGATTCCTTTCCTGGTGACAATATGCAATTGATATAATGAAACAATAAGAACATATGTGACCTAAGTGGGGTAGAGAAGTACCACACATTGGCCAAACACATCTGGAATCCAGACTTCATATAGCGAAATCAGGCCACAGTGAATATTTTATTGTTCCTTAATATATATTTTATATTCATATATATTATAAAGCTTTGGCTTGCAGCCCTTGAAGCCCAAAACCAGTGCTAGGGTTTAAAATAAGAGAGAGAACCTATGGATGAAAGTAATTTTATTATTTTACCTGAAAATGAAACTAAAATAATTCTTTTAGATTAACATTGCTTTGCTTACAAGAGGCCTCAGTTTTGGTGAATACACACAGTTTGCCCACATGCAAAAGGCAATCTCCAGAAACACACCAAGTAAAATGAAATATTGTAGTATCAATTTTATGGAAAATAAATCCTAAAGTGCAAATTGGAAAGAACATCCGTATCTGGACCATTTCGAGAAACACTTGACCAATTTGTTTATAAAACGGTATAAATTTTTCCTTAAATTAGGAATATTGTTTTAAACCTTTCCTAGATCTATTCAGTAATAGTTGATTAATGTGTAATATATGCATAAAAAATATAGTTATCTGAAAGCAAAACTGTACTTATCTTAGTGTGGCAATAAACACTTAAGTATATCCAAAATACTCAACAGCTTTGCAGGTGTCACTAAGCTGAGTGGTGTGGTTGATACCCCTGAGGGACAGGATGACATCCAGAGGGACCTGGACAAGCTCGAGAAGTACCTCATGAAGTTCAACAAGGCCAATGCACATGGGGCGCTGCAACCTCCAGTATCAATACGGGCTGGGGGGTGAAGGGATCGAGAACAACCCTGTGGAGAAGTACTTGGGGGTGCTGGTGGATGAAAAACTAGACACAAGCTTGCACTGTGTGCTTGCAGCCCAGAAAGCCAACCATATCATGAGCTGCATTAAAGAAGCATGGCCAGCAGGTCATGGGAGTTGATTCTCTCCTTCTACTCCAGTCTGGTGAGATCCCCACCTGGAGTAATGCATCCAGCTCCAGAGTCCTCAGCACAGGAAGGACATGGAACTGTGTCACGGAATCGCACCAAAATGGCTACACGCACACAATTAATGAAATCAAACAAGCTTTAATCCGCAACTGAAATGAAGCAGACAAAACTTCATTCACCAAAATAACATCCCACTGACATTCAACAAATACAGGGTCGATATGCCGGTTGGGATTATTACCAGACACGGCTGAGTTAAGAATTCTTAAGTTTCTGGCCAAACAATCCAAAATGTGCACTCACTCACTCACCAAAAAGGGAGGGCTCTCAATCTCGAGAAGTTACCTTAAGTGGCGTCCCAACTCAAGGGGAGAGTCCCCAACTGCAGACCTGTTGCTGTGAGGAGGACCGACTCCAATGAGTCCTCCGGCGGGGCCCCATTTATACCCTGGTCGAATCTGATCTGTGGTCAATACATGGTCGTGTCACCCCCTACTGGCTGAGGACCCCAACTTTCCCGCCTTTGACCCCCACTGTGTGGCCCAGACATGAGCTGTGAGGGGGGAGGCAGTCCTGGCACCACCAGGGCCAGAAACTTTAGCACTGTCTTTGTTGGGTTTGTCTCAGGTCTTCAGTAGGGTAGGTGCATCTGCCACAAACTGTTAGAGTAGGTCCAGAGGAGGGCCATAAAAATTATTAGAGGGCTGGAAGACATCTTCTGTGAGGACAAGCTGAGACAGCTGGGATTGCTCAGCCTGGAGAAGAGAAGGGTCCAGGGAGACCTTAGAGCAGCCTTCCAGTTCTTAAAGAGGGCCCACAAGAAAGATGGGGACAGACTTCTTAGTAGGGCTTGTAGTGATAGGATGAGGGGTAATTGTTTTAAACTAAAAGAGGGTAGATTTAGACAAGATATAAAGAAGAAATTTTTTACAGTGAGAGTGATGAGACACTGCAACAGGTTTTCCAGAGAGGTGGTAGAGGCCTCATTCCTAGAAATATTCAAGGTCAGCCTGAACAGGGCTCTGAGCAACCTGGTCTAGTTGAAGATGTCCTTGCTTATTGCATAGGGGATGATGAACTAGATGACCTTTAAAGGTCTTTTCCAGCCAAACTATTCTATGATTCTATGAAAATATTACTCAGTTCAGCTGGCTTGCTCCTGTGAATGAAGTTCTTGCCTTCCTCTTACCAGTTAATGAAGCTCCTGTGAAGATTTCACCTTCTCTTACTGAAGTGGCTCAACCTGATGAGACACTGGGCAGTGCATTGCACATAGATTTGTCTTTCTCTCTACATGCATGTGTTCAGAGGGCTCTGGAGTCAAAATCCCTTTTTCTGGATCATAAAGCCCTGTGATATATCCTGACCAGCTATTTTTATGCTTTCAACTGCAGGTCCCAACTTCTGCCAAGTACACTTCTGCTAAGCACACAGGGACTTAGGTCTAGGAGTATTATACAAAGTTTCTGTTTCCTCCTGAACATCAGTGACTATGTAGATATCAAAGATACCTTACTGTAACTTCTGACAACACAACAGCCCCTTCTCTTTGCTTTGAAAGGATGATAAATGCAAGAGGATGAAGGGAATCAGCATAGCAACCCTCAGACTCGGGACTCTGAACAAGATTGATCAAGTTGTCCGTTGCTGCCACCTACTGTACAAACGTCTTACTTTTAATGAGAATTATTCCACAACTTTTCAAACTGGTTCGACTCAGTGCAAGCCTGTCCCTTTTAAAAGCACTAATATAATTAAAGAAGTCCACCTCCTTCTCTGTCTTGAAGACTTGGCCTTTATTAGGGACAGAATCCCTCTCCTCTAATTTTAATTTCCTCAGCATTGGGTCTCTAATCAGAGCTGGCCGGAGTTCTGGGATACCGAGAGAAGACCTCCAGCGAGTGTGTCATTCCAAGCTAGAAGAGGTTTCCAAGATGGGATGACTCTTACCTCTGGAGATGCTCATCTCTTTCCTGTTACACCCTAGATGATCGGACTCAGATTAGATGTCTACATTGGCAAAACATGCTTTTCTTGACCTAGTTATTCTGGGTCTCTCTATCCAAGTGAAAGAAGACACTTTGGCCAAAGCACAGCTTGGCAGGTTGTAGCCTTTGCATATGGGAGTTTTTCCAGCAGAGTTAAGTCACAGATCATATCTCATCACATTTCAGATCAACATTAGTAAGTCAGCAACAGCAGTTTTGATCAGAAACATTCTAGATCAAAAGCCAGGGCAGATAATCTTGTGCTGCAGTATTTAGGCTGAAGTCTGGGTTCACAATTTTATTCTTCTTACTATTAAGTGGAAAGGCTGGAGAATGCAAGGATCTAACTTACACATAATTGTATGCCGTTATAAGTTTCACCAAAGTGAAATGTATCAAACAGATAAAGAAATAGCATGTGAGTGTGGGTTCTATGTGTATGCATATAGAAAGAACGTGGCAAAGGAATTGCTGTCTGTATAGAAAAAGGAACCATTATACCTCGGGACCAAGTGTACAGTGCATGTTGTATTCTTAACATACTGTCTGTATTTTTCCATGACAGCTGCATACGTTATCTGCTGGCATTTGAATAGATGATGCTAGCTGACTGGTACAACTTGATCTACTTATATCTAAAGGAACCAGATGGCTCCTACAAAGTAACTCTAAAGACAAAGATGACATTGAGAAGATAAAAATGCCTTGGTGACTGGTGCAACACTGGGTTGCACTACAAGCTGTATTACTGTATCTCATCAGAACATGTGTGTCAGCATATTTTTGGTAATCTCAGAAAAAAATCAAGGTCACAGCTTTGAATGTTAATTGCATACAAAGCCTGTCACCATGCTTCTGATTCTCCTGAAACCTGGCACATGGTCAAACCCCTAACGATTCGACAGAAAGTTAAACATGATTTTGGTATTTAGTTCAGGAAAACATTTGGAATGAAGTAGACCTAGCAAAGCAGTCAACACCTTTGAGTCAAAGCTTTATTCAGCTTTCCTACTATCATCCACTAATTCTGTAAAGTCTTCTAACAAAACACAGTCATACTTATGTAGCTGCAGTAAATCCAAAACATGTAAGCATAAAAAAATACATATATAATACATAGGCAAAGCAAGACACTAACAAAGAAGGAAAGAAGAGATAGAAGTGAAGGGAAAGGATGAAAAGAATTAGTATTCCAGGCCATACAATAATATTATTATGTTTTCATTACCTCACAAATTTAGTTTTATCTAGCAAGCTGCCACTTTGTATTTTAAAGCTTATTTTGGTTTCTGGCTGTCATTTGTTTTTTCCATCAGTGAAGAAAATGAGAAATGCAGTGATTATGTAAATAGTCTAGACCACAGTAACTAACAGATACTTATTTAATCCTTGATTTTATGCAGAAGACTACTATGTGGGGAAACCATTTTCCAATTTTTAAACTGCAGAGCTGCTTACCACAGGATGTTGAAAATGTACATAGGTTCAGAAAGAAACTGGACAAAATTATGAAAAAATATCTATCAAAGACTTGCTAGATACAAAGTCAACTTTTCTAATCTATTTCATCCTTTACTTATAAATTGCAAGATACAGGAAGAATACATCTGCCCTCTTCTTACTTTCTCCCTTAAGTACCTGCTACTGGCAATATTAGGGAAAAAATTGACCACAGGTCTAGGTCAGCCTTTTTACTGATCAGCTACACCTGTATTTTTAGAGCATTTGGAGGAACCACTGAGGCATCATGTGCGTTTCCCAACTGAGGGACCAATGTGTCACTACTAATGTTGGAACCAAGTGTAGGACCTCTGTCTTTAGGAGAACAGCAAGTTATGCTTCTCAGCTAACATCTAAATCCAGAAAACCTCAGAACTGGGTGGCTTCATAAAGTCACCCAGTTCATCTTTTTTGTGTTAATATGAGGAAACTTTACGTGCCTGGACTTCCAGTGATAGTATGGTGAAGGGATTTATCCACTCACATAATTTCAGTAGCATCTTGAATCACAGGGTGTTTTTTACAGAACAGAATGTCTTATTTAAAACACACAGGATGGGAAAGCTTTATCCCTGATCCCTTTCGGATATTTAATAAAAAGAAATAGTGATGCATGTATCATGGACTGTTCCAACATCTGGCAATGATAGAAAGAGAGGGACACTAGCAAAATTGTGCCCATTTTCAGCAGGCTGAGGAATATTTACAGTAACATGTATTTCTTGTATTGTAAATGTAGTCAGCTTTGATGAATTGTAAACCTGCCCTACTTGACTGAAGAGTTTGTGAAGTTTGAGGTATCCAAGGTTATATAAAAACTGTAAATTATTTTTATCCTTAACTCTCTCAATTTACTTCTTCATGAAAACCAGTAAAGAATAAAATAACAGAATAGCTGTCCCACATGTAGCATATATTTTAGATTCCTTTAGATTGAAGACAGGCTGTGCCTGGTGAGAAGGTTAGTCCTGTTAATTTGAAATTAAAAAGGCTTCAAGATAACCTGTTTGGGAAATTTATGTTGTTCATCTCTTGCCACATTGTGCACAGAGGCTTGTACTAAAAGTGGAAAGTAGGGCACTGCTGAGATTTGTGAGAGCTGAGAGATGCCAGGGCCAGTGCACTGGTGAGTGACAGGTCTCTTCCCTCCCAGCTCTAGAACCATGGGTTAGTTTTACCAGCACAGGAAGGTTTGAGGTAGAGGCAGCACACTTCAGATTATTAAGTTAGTGTAAACATGGTGATTATCAGACCATGATGAATAATGATTTAGTAATCCAGTATATCCTGTGTTCTCTTTAAATGTTACTTTTCTAGGGCACCTCAGCCCTCACTTTGGAGCACTGCTGATGAAAGAACTGGGAGCTCTTCTCACTAAAAACATCCATTTTTGGTTGCTTTTAAATTTATTTTTTTTTCATACAAGTAGAATTAAAACACTAGGTGTCAGTCAGCCACCTCACAAAAGCAAACTCTCAAGCCATAGCACATTTGTCTTTGGCAGCAAAAACTTTTAAAGAGAGCATGTACAATAATGTACACATTAAATAACTGCAGTAATGCCAAAACCAGGTGAGGCAATTTTTCCACAGGGCTGTTTAGCAGCCACAGAGATCCCAGAGCCAAGGAATGTGGAAAACACCCTTTTGTAGAAAGAGCCTTGCATACACTGTGCTGAGTATTCATACTGTCTCTGTAAAATCCTTGTTAATCTGTTGTCTAATGCTACAAGTGACTGGTAAATTCCTCTGGTAGACCACCCGTGCTACTCCAGCTTCTGTAGATTTGTTAACAACTTATATTTCAAAAGAAAGGATGTCCATCAGTTAGGTTGAAAAACAGGAGTTCAAGTAACACTCTTCTCTTCTGCATTTCCTCCTAGCTAAGTTAGGACACTTGGCAAAGGTCATGCTACTGCATTTCAAGAAGTTATGGGCCCCTCTTGTTTTTCACACCTACAGAGGTTGCTCCCTACAGGACATCACTGACATACAGAAACTTATGTCTGCAGCCAAGCTGTTCTGGCAACTGATGGCTATTTAAGCAAAAGGTTTGTGTTGAAAATAGAGTTTGAGTACTGTTTCTTTTGCTATTGCTCTAGCAAAGAGGCCAGTTGCCTGGTGGTGAACTGCAGCGAGAGTCACTGGACTTCATGAGTCAGGTCCCTCAGGCAGCCCTGCACTGACAATCTTCAGTTTCATGGATCTGGCTTTTAGTGATCTGGTACCAAAAGAGATGCAGATACCCGAGCTGTCTCCTTAGAATAATAATGTGCAAAGTTTGCATAAAAACTGCTGTGTGACTACAAACATAGTGTCTCAGGACCCAAACTAATATGTCCTTTCTGACCTCCAAGCATGGCTACGTAAGGTGATGTCCTGTTGCCTCTCCACTGTGAACTTGGGCACCCAGCTTTTCCTTCAGGTTGCATCATGGGCATGTCTCAAATGCTCACAGCTTCACTAGATGTCAGGGCACATACATCCTGTGGGTCATCTAACCAGTGTCAGAAATCTGGCTTTGTAATTACAGAGGTTTCTATTATTCTCTTCAGCTACATTTTTTTTCAGAAACCTCAATAATCCTTCAAAAAATCTGTTGCCTATTCTTGAAACACATTCAGACTGTCTTTCTTTCCTGAACCATACATATGTATCATTTCAAACTCTCAACTAATTTTAAGACAATGCCACTATGTAGCTCAAACAGAAACTTACTCTAAAGTGTATGAAGAAATGTATTTTACAAGTCTCTCTCTACTGTTTTACACACATATTTAAAATTAAAGTATCTCTGCTGTCAAACTCTGAGGAGAAATGTCTTTTACGACATGCTGACCTCACAATATAGTTTTTTTTACATCCAGCCTGTGCGATCTCAGGATGCTAGCCTTACGCTGCTTTTGACTATATAGTTCTGGGGTACCAAAGGTTGGGTGGGTGCAGCTCCCTCCATGTGTCAGTCCACAGGATGAAGGACCACTAAGGATATGTCAGCAGAGAAGGCAGGTAACAGCTTTTAGGCTAAAACAACAGAGCTGGATTTTTCACTGCTCTGTACTTTGTGAGACAGAATACAGCCATGTGCAGAGTTATCCCGTGAGAGCAGTTGCATTTCCACCCACTCTTCACTCACCCTGCCTGAGCATAGGTCACTGAAAAAGGCGAGGGGACTGGAGAACCAGTCTTTTTGATGTCTAGACAATCACTGTGTTTGAGTCTTTTTTCTGTTATTTAGTGTGTTTGATCTTACATCAGGGCTTTCGTACCTTTTTTCCTGTTGATGGTAAGAAACAGCAATGAATCAGTTCCTCATCTATGTACTTGTCTTCCTGCTGTGATCACTTGGCCATCCTTTCTTGTTCCCTTTACTTCAGGGTAGTTTTGCACCTGCACATCATCATGATGGCCATGACAGCCTCTCAAAACAATAAAAACTGGACATATCTGTATGGCAAGCCTTCTACCAAGACAAAGGCTTCCTTGTTGTGGAGCAATACGCAAACACCTATACCCAGATTCATCCCACTTAAGTGAGGTGCCTCTGTTAGAAAACCAGAACCCTTCTATAGCCCATGGAGAAAGACAGACACCTCCAAAGGATGGTTCATTCCACCTGAGGATGTCTGTTTCCTTCTACTTTTCTCCCTTTTACTGCTAGAGCTCTAGTTCAGCACATAAAGGTAGTTGAAAAGAAATAAGGGACAAACATCAGCTATACTGCAGATACAGAAGCACAAATTAAAAAAAACATAGCAAAAAGGTAGAAAATTGAAAGAAGAGGGAAAGCAGTGTAGTGGCAAATAAGAAAACGGCTCTCGCATACTCTGTGTCCTCAGAGCTGTCTTCAGAAGTTGCCTTGTCTTGACCTTATATTGCTGCCAATTTGAAAGTTCTGTCATTTTCATTCTTTTGAGCAGATGAAGACTGAAAACCATCACCAAAAACATCCTCCTGATAGTCTGAAACAGCCATTTATGACTTTGTCTAAAGTTAGTTCAGAAAAGTGGGATGAATTTTGGACTCATTATCTGCTTGAAGCCTAAGATTCACCTGGTATCATGAGGACTGTCTTTGCCTCAGTTTGAACCAGAGCTCAGAAGATGAAGCATGTGATACTAAGCTGATTTGATCCGTGAGATACAGCCATAAGCAAAAAATTATATCCTTCCAAATTATTATGTGGGTCTTTTGTTCTAAACTGGCTATATGAAGCTGAATTTGGTGTTTTATTGCTGAAATAAAACAAATGAGCACTGTAACAAAAGAACTCCACGTCTTTCGCCTATGGGGATCCTTTCATGGCTATGAAGGTTGAATGAATTGGCCTGACACAGACTCTGCCCTCTCCCTTGATGACTACTTCTTTAATGTTTGTGAACACTGAATATTTATCAGTCTTTTACCTTCAGTCAAACTCTGACTGAAGCTGACTACCAGGATTAAAAGGAAGATAGAAGAGGTGACTGAGAGACATAGGTCCACATACACACACAGCATGAACAATCCAACCTCATTTACCTAATAAATCAGGCTCAAAGTTCTTGAAGACATACTAGTACTTTGAAAAATGAGATTATCAGAATACTAATTTACCATGCATAAGATCTGACCTTTAACGAGGTTAGATAAATTTACAGCACTCAATTAAATTAGTCTCACACATACTTAGAAAACTTCAGCTAATGAGCTGATTGGTATGGTTCATACTTAATAACTCTGAAGACTAAATTCTACCTTTATAATCAATAAGGAGTAAAAGAATTCACAGACTCAGAATGCTGAATTTTTCTTTTCCTGTGTAAAACAAGATAATTTCCTAAGTGAATCTGTGAGTGAGTGAAAGAGATCTCTGAAAAAAAATCAATTTTTTACAATGCATGTAAAGGTATGACATTACTTGTCAAAGACACCAAGTGAGATGAACACTGAGTTATTTGCAGATAATATGGTTTTATTAAAAATCTGATTTAAAAAGCATGCAACTCATTATTATGTTCCTTAAAATACAATTTTTGCACTTGTGAATGCAAATCAAACTATCATTTAAACTTTGTAAAGACACACCAATCTTATTCCTAAAGAAAGAATAGCAAATTTCTCACTGAGTATATGGAATCTTTTTGTTCCTTTGAAACACTGGAACGTGCATACAACTCTTGCACAAAGCCTGGTTGTTCAGCACGGCAAGATAGAGACTGATTTCAGAGTCCAGTGTCATCCATAGAAGGAGGGAGACATAGATGCCACCTGAGTACCATCATGGTGAAGATATATTTTCCTTGACTTAAAGAACCAGTGTAACTGGGCAAGCAGGAACTACTTAATAACAAACTTGAAGCTCCTGAAACAAAATGTTATTTCAATAATACAAAAATCACAGAATCACAGAATCACAGAATATTAGGAGTTGGAAGGGACCTCAAAAGATCATCTAGTTCAACCTGCCTGCCAGATCAGGATCACCTAAACTAGGTTGCAGAGGAATGTGCCCAGGTGGGTTTTGAATGTCTCCAGAGAAGGAGATTCCACAACCTCTCTGGGCAGCCTGGTCCAGTGCTCTGTCACCCTCACAGTAAAAAAGTTTTTCCTCGCGTTCTTATGGAACCTCCTATGCTTAAGCTTGCACCCATTGCCCCTTGTCCTGTCA
>NW_010194638.1:0-37198 GCF_000695765.1 Mesitornis unicolor
TGATGATAATAATAATAATAGTAATAATAATGCTCTGAAGATGCATCGCAGCACCCATCTCTCATTCAAAGACTGAAGTACACCATGAAATTACTGCTCATGCTACATTTAGTCATCAAAGCCTCCTACCACAACTAGACTCCTAAAAAGGTGAAAAACAAAGAGGGATCCATTCTGTGGGATTTTTCCTATATCACTTAAAGACCTCTCTTCCACAATGTAAGGCCCTTGCTTCCTCACAGGAACAAAAGGTGCTGACTGCAGGGTTGTGGGTATCTGTTGATCTGAGGGGTACCAGCATGATTCTTTATCAATTGACTCATTTACTCTCATCCACTCTCTAAGGGTGATAGAAACTTTCTTCCAAGCTACACTGCTGAAAAACATTCTCTTTCATCTTCATTACACTGCTCCCAATATTCTTTTTAACATACACATCTCTTTTTCATGCTCAATACCTTATCCCAGGATAATTATTCAGCTATTCAGGATGGTTCTCTGATGGACTAAAACAAAGCAACATCATTACTACTAATAAAAGAAAAAAATGCACTGTGATTTTGCTTTTGGTAGTACATCAGGCTCTTTTTCATGCTACTGAGAGCCTCAAAAAATCCCAAACAGATCCATTAGTGCTAAAAATATTTCATTCCTTGATCTTCACCACCTGCATGCAGAATAACTTTGAAGTAATTGTTAAAATAAGTCATCAACAAGATAATGAACAGAGCTCTTCGTTTCTTCCTACTAGTATCAACCTTTCTGACTCTATTCTTTTTCTGGGGTACAGTTGGTGACGTAAAGGTATTAACATTCTTGTAGTCTTCTTTCTCAAAGGAATAAGATGTATTTCATCTACCAAAGAATCTTCTTCCCTTGGGTGGCTGATGGAAATGGTTTCACTACAATCTTTGTGTGTTAAAAGACCTATGCATTAAGTCATCGTCTGTTTTTTCTTACTAAAAAATTGAATAGATATGTAAACACTGCAGCATCTAATAGCAGGGTTGCAGTTTTCCCTAAAGAGACCACCTCCTTCATTTAAGCATTGTGTGCCCATATAGTTTCAAATCTGTATCTATAAATTCTTACATATGCTAAGCTGAAACCAGTAAAAAGCAGAAAGTATCTCCTAAACTATGAAACATCTCAGGTTCCGATGCTCCCTTTTTAGGATTTCCTTAGTGGGAAAGTCTACAGGAAAACCCTACAGGTTTGGAAATGAGCTTGGGAGATCAGTGACTGGTATTGCTGACAGATTAACTGAGTATCAATGAAGTTCTACTTTAGTTTAAGATGCTTAAAAGGGCATTTTAAGCTTAACCTGACCCAATTACACAGATTTACTTACTGTGTATATGTATGTGTGTGTGTGTATATATATACACACACACACACACACACACACACACATATATATATATAAATAAAATTCCATGCAACTTATTTTAGAGCATTATGTTTTGGTCACATATCTATTTTATTTACATTCTGGTTTTTAGTCCAACCTCTCTGTGGCACTGCAAGCTCAACATAAAACACCCTCAGCGTTTTCTGAGTTGTTTGGAATGCCTAAGTATAAAACTATTTTCCTTGAGTCTTTATCACAATGAGATCTTTAAAAGATTATGACATCTCTGTATAGCTTAGCAAAAGAAGTACTTGCTGGGGGTACCAGGGACTCAGTTGTTATTTTCAGCTAATGCCTCCTCCTGATACAATCCTACCGTTCTGATAGGAACAATGTTATTGTATCTAGAATAACCTATTGTGCCCGTTGCATTACAGCTGAGAAATTAAACTTTTTCTGCTGCAGGAATCTAAACAGATGTGATCTAGCTTGTCTAGGTATTACATACAGAAATAAAACACTTAGTATTGTACAACAGCCTATTACAGAGATAAAATGGTGCAATCCTGATAAAGTTATAGAAAAGGAAAAGAAACACTGTTTCACTGTGGGAGTGTTTTATGGATACCAAGTAACAAAGCAACATTTAGTCTGTGTGCTATAATTAATAGATGGTGCAGACTGCAGTTTTGTATTTTTTAGGTCTATGTCATCTCTAACTGTCCTTTGGTTTTTTATTGTGCAATCAGCTCCTTCCTTGAGATTCTCTTTTTCCATTTCTTTTTAAAATAAGTTTGGATTCCAGTATATGGTTGGTCTCTGCTTTTCTTTGGAAACCTATACTGTGATCAGCAAAAATAGCATTTTTACAAAGGTGGTACAGTAATTCTAAAGATGGCTACACTGCACAATCCCACATCTAACCCACATCTCAACAATCCATGCTTATTTGAAAGTACTACAACAGGATTTTTGCTGACTGCAATGCTCTAGACTGATTTAAGGATAAAAATTAAAAATACATTTCAAAATGTGTATTTCAAAGTATTACCTAGTGGATTTAGTGAACAGGCATGAGTGTGTGTACTTTCTTTTGTTTCACTTGGACTATCTTGCAAGAAATTGTGCGTGATAAATTTATGTATTCACGTCCGAAGAGAAATTCACTACTGCAGGAAAAATTTCAAGTATCTGAGACACCTTTGGAGTTTAAGTTTAGGTAAACAACACAAGACAACCAGAAGAAAAAACCACAACACATAAATGGAGATCTGAACGTGAAATCTGGGAGAATGTACCCCAGGAGCACAAGGCAGGTGTGCATCCTCAAGAGCTCAGGGAGCAAATGGGAAGGGTGTCCCTTCTTACGGTGTGGCAACACTGGCCACTGCTGAGGAGCTGCATGATCCCAAGCTCACAGCTGAAGACTGCACATTCATGGACAGCGATGACAACCCATGGCATTCCTACCAATTAATAACGGCAGCAACAGCATTTTTTCTTCTAGATTGCTCATCTAACAGAAGAAAGTGGAGGTGACAGTTAAAGTACAAAACCTGTTAAACTCACTATATTGGACAAGTAACAAATAATTACTGATACTTCAGTCCCTTAAACAGAATATTCTGCTGACATAGCAAAGCATTAAAACACAAATATTTTTATTCTTAGCATAAATCATTGACTATATCTTATACCTACTTGCTGCTCATCTCAAACTTTTAGCAGTAGTCAAATGTAGTATCTGCATGGCTTTGCAATCTGAACTCTTACCACACCATGTTTCTTCACTCTTAGTCATACTGCATGAAGGCACTAAGCTAGCTTTCTCTACTCATACCACAGTTGGAATTTAAAACCCAACTTTGATCTAATTAATAATATCAGATGTGTCTGTAACAGTTCTTTGTTATATATCTAAGGCAATTAGGAAGACTGTTAAGTTTTTTTCCTTCCAGGCCAGACTGTACCCTAAAGTCATCTTAATGATACTTGACTTGGGCAGCACATTTTATAATCAGATTACACTTTTTGTACTCATGACGCACTGCACTAGTGACGGGTGAACCTTGAATGCTTTCTAAATATTCATAACTTATCTTATATTCATAAGTTACCTAAGACTTACAGCTTTAATTTCTTGAGGTTTATTTTTCACAGATACACAGATACTTTCCACATTTATAGTTCAGGTCTATATGAACTAATATTTCCCAAAAGAAGACAGTTCTGCATTTAAGTCACTGTCTGAGACACTAAATATCTGCTTTTTGTTTCCATTTCTCTCTAAGAATTGTTTTGCTGTGCCACAGTTCCCAGCGGCATTGCTTTACCATGTAAGCTGGAGACAAGCCATTTAATGTGAAAATCATATTTATATGCTAAGCTGACAAATACCATCAAGAAGCTATTGACAAATACATACTTATTATGATAGTGAATAATAGTCTATTTTTTTTGGTGCCACCATCTGGATTTTAGTGACTGTTTCAGATACTCAAGTGAAAATATGTCTCTTAGACACTTGTTACGTTTATATATTGACTGTAATAGTAGTACAACCCAAAATCATTACACCAGGACCTTTGCCTTGAAAACTAGACCACATTTAGTCTGAATAATGTTCCTCTTTTGATCAACAAATACAAGATTCAAAAGTTTATAGAAGCAGAGAAGGTTTAATATGTACTCCTGATTTTTAAATAATAAATTATTCAATTAATTACAGTAAGATTATGAAACTAACAATGGCTTATAATGTAACTTAGTGTTCACACATTCAGAAGTAATAGGATAGGTATGCAATTTTATTCTTCCTCTAGTGTAGCTGTCAAAATGGAAAAAAAATGTATAGCTATATTAATTCTATTCCTGGCAGCTCTAACTGCAGTATGAAAACGAAATCATGTATGGTAATAAGTATCAAACAAATGCTACCATAAAAGCCTATCTATTTATATTAAAATCCTTTTTGTGATCTGGGAAGGAAGTAATGAAAACCCCAGCAAATACAGTTTACAGACCTATGTAAGGCTTGAAAATATTTGTCACATAAGCTCAGACACATCTATCATTAGAGGTCAGCAGTGAAAAAGAAAACAGATTCCCAGAAGCCCGAGAGAAAAATGTTCTTGAAACAGCAAGGTCACGCAGCAGTGTGTACTCAAGAAACACTAAGGTCTATCGTATCAAACAGTGACAATGTGTGTACTATTGAAACCTGAAAGAGGGTGGTGGTTAGCTTTAGCATTGGAGTGCTGAACTTTTTCCATCTAGATACATCTCAACAGCGCCCTCCTGTTTGGCTGGTTCAGCTTTATCCTCACAGGAGGCAGTGTAATTCCAGTGGCAAAACAATTTGCCCAGCAAATAAAAATGTGTGTATTATGAAATGCAAAAAAAATATAAATCACAAAAGCCCCAACATCTGCTGCTTATGGAGGGGTCAGCACAAGGTCTACATACCATTTAAGTCCTGCTTAAATCTCCATGCTAGGCATCTCATAAATCAGAAGGAAAATCCCAGAAATTCGGAAATATACTTTTTTATTATTCATACTAGTGTAGCATGGCTAAACTTAATGGTGGCTTTATCTTAGTATACTTAATCAAAGGCCTGATTCAACTTCCTACACTGAGAACTGCCAGGCTGTTGTATAGGGATCCACATGGCCTTGCTTGCTGCCTCAGGTTACTGCTCCTGTGTATGACCTACATATTCACCCTTATCGTGTGAATTCCTCAGCCTCTCACTGAAGGACTGAGGCTCCTGGTTTACAGTTCATCTCTGTAACAAATGAACAGAGACTTTGTAGAAGATTCTAACTCAGTTACTTTTTACTAAATACATGAAATGTAAAAAAGCCTACAGATATTTGCCAAGAAGAAATACTTTCAGTGCAACAGTACTCACTCTTGCATCCTCTTCCTTTAAAGTTGAATAATTCACCTTTGATGAAATAGTCAGGACTTCCTCAATAGGGTCTCAAAGCAAATAATCTCTATTTCCACTGGGGAAAATGGTCAGAGATGTAGAACTGTCTTTGTGCTTTTATAACCTTTCACTTTTCTGTGGCATAGACTCTTGATCCACTTTGACAGGTTAATACACATCACTTACAGGCAACGTCACCCCTGCTAAGCTCACTGTCTTGCACAGAAGCCAACCTATTGCCCTGAATCAATCCTTTTCAGGGACAGAACACCTGAAACCGAAGACTCATCCTTGTCAATCTTGTGCCCATGGTTCCTGGGGCTCTCATCCCACACAATTAAAACAGGGAAAGAAGATAACAAGGATGTAAGAATACTCCCAGATTCACATGGAAAGAAATAATCCTCAGCATCAGTCAGAACTCAGAAACTGACTGTAAACAGATTATCCAAGTCATCACCCTTGCCAGAAGCCATGAATTTCTCTTGGTTTTTCTATTCTTGGTTTTTGGCCATGTAAATTTGAAAATAAACATCTCCCAAATTTTTTTGTGAGATCATGGTCAAGATCAGCGTCTTAATGATCACTTACTATTTCATATTGTAATTAAATATGCCTTTTCACTTTCCTTCTGTGTTACATATTTATACTGGTACTTGATTTACTGGTACTTATTTCTACTTTTGCAAGTCAAACTGCCTTATTTTGGTGATTCCTACATTAAGTGGGGTCAGGGGGTTTGAGTCTTTTAAATAACCATCAATAATATAAAATAATGTAACTATGTTATAGACATATGTGAAACTAGTTCTAAATGTATTGACATCTGTATTAAGTGCTTGCCATCTGTATTAGCATGGCAGTACACAAAGCATGACACAGTTACATTACCATAAGTAGTAAAGAAGATTAATGTGTTTTATCTCTTTATGTCATCACACAGAAAATCACATCTTAATCCTGCTTTCTATGTGGGGCAAGGATATATTGTCAAATATTACTGTTTCTATTCTATTTCTTACACATTTGTCGGATTGCTATCAGTAGTAATACTGTAATGTATTTAAGATTTTCTCTCATAGGAAACCTGTTAATTCAACCGTCTCATTGTAAAAAATGTAATGTACCTTCCCCTCACTTTCACCATCATAGAACTCCATTCTTTTCCCCTGACAATCCAAGGTATTTCTCTGTTGTTCTCTTCTGAGCTTTCATTATATCCTCACCCTAGTCTTTGTCATGATTGCTGCCATATTCATTCTCCTCCCTCCTTCTCCTCTCTGGCTTTTTCTAGCCTGTGCTGAAAATTAAAACTCCATTTTCATTCCCTTTGGCCTGTTGGGGCTTTAGATTCTGCTGACCCTTCTGAAAATTACTGTCATTCTGTTCCTTCCACAACTCTGTCCTCTCCATGCTCTCTAGAAAAACTCAAGTTATTTCTTCAGTTTGAGCAACCTCTTGAGCAATCACTTCACCCTTTTCACTTTTGTTTGTGTAGCAGTTCTAATGACTTTGTCTTTAACTCTATTTTCCTCTCTTTGTATAATATATTTTGGACAATTCATAGACCTGCTTCTCTACTCCATACTTGCCTCTGCGATCCACACTAACTTCCTCATATATCTCCAGTGTCTTGTCATGGATTCCTAGTCATGACATAGAGTTAAATATGTTTAAATTAGAACTCTTTATTTTTCTTTCTACTGTATCTTTTGATTATTATGGGCAAGAGAACTACCTTAGATGCGTTACTTGGTACTTACTTTTCATTTTTATCTCTTTAATTTCTTTGTGATGCTTTGTTTTTCTACTCATATACATACTTGGAAACATATGAAAGATGTTGGCTTGTGTTCTGATTAATAAAATATCCTCTTTTCTTGCTTCTATTTGGATTGCTGCTGCAGAGATCATCTGCCTAACCAGTATCTTTAGTTATGTCAGTCTCCCTCTGCATCCTCCTTCATCTCTTTATTCTTCACCATACGTAGCAAAAGCTACTTGTTGCCTCTTTCAAGACCTCTCACAGACTATTGTTTCTTTACATACCATTTGTCATTCACCAACACAAAATACTGATTCCCATTCTTATCAGCCCACTGTGATAATATCAGCTTCAATCATCCAATTGTATTATTACTTTCTACCTTAGTGCCCTTCCTGTTCAGAAAACCTCCCTGCAAATAGTTACACAGAATTCCTTTCTTCAGTTTCACATCCTTGACAGTGCAGCATCTGTTTGCTTTAACATCTACCTACAAAAATAGTTGAGAACAATTAGGACAGTCATCTGCTGAGACTTCTGCTTGTTGTCCTGTTGTATCATTTCCCATGTACCCTCACTTCTCTATTTCCATCTGTTGTCTTGTGTCTTATCCTTTTATTTTTGTCACCATCTTTTTTGATACCTCTCAAGAGTTGGATTTGTTCCTTGGCTAGTTCATATGAATTGCATGGCACAAAATAACTGCACATGTCTGAATACAGATATAAGTTGGTAGCAACACCAGACTTAAGGACAGAGGGGGAGGAGAAATAGATTCATGAAGTTAACAGTTTCAAACTCAGTATTATACTTATGTTCTTAAAGATCCTTTCAAATCTGTTTAAAAATGCAACTGCTGCAGAAAGATAGATTTATCATAAAATGTACAGAAACAGATTTCTACATTAAGCTATAAAATGTATTCAACAAATTAAACTTCAATTTTTAAGAGAGATACTCAGATAGGTGATGGGGTGAAAAACAGCCAAAACAATTCTGTTTCCTTTCCCATTCATTCTTGCAAAATCCTACTGAGGTTAAAAAGTAAATGTCAGCCATTTCCCAAAAAAGGAATTATTCCAATACTACTGCTTTGGTAATTGCCTATCACTATCCTTAGTAAGCCTATAGGAGATACTGTCTAAAATCTATAGCTGTATACTTAGGAAAATCAAAGGCTTTCAAAAGCACGTTGACATACTTGTTCTTTGCCCTGAATGACAGCGACGAGATGCCCAGGATACTTTCTGAACAGACAACAGAATAAAAAGCGCACAGGTCTATAATTAGGTGTAAATACTTTGGCTGAATGAAAGGCTATTATTGAGCCTGAAAATGGAGTTTGGAAATCTAGAGCTCTACATGTGCAATGCTACACATTATAACCAAGAACATTAGGGAGTCTATTATACAGAGGCAACCACACGCCCACACAACAAAAGAGGTGTGTTCTTGTTGTCTTTCCTTTGTAAAGCTTTTTGGAAAAAATGATAATAATAAAAACATATAGAGCAATTTTGAGTCAGGATTTCAAAGACTGCAAAATCATTATCTGACACAGGGAGAACTATCATACGGAAAATTACTACCTTCAGTATTACCTTGAATGCTTGGAATGCTTTATAGAAAAATAAGAAACATTTTTTTCCTGTTTCAAAGCTTTCAAAATTTTTTTATATGTGCACCATCATTCTAATAGAAAGAGCAACACTTAGCTCTACAGTGTGCCAGGCACTCAGATACCCAGGTGATAAACACTATCAGCCACTCACAGAAAGTCCTGGGAGTCTAGCTGGCTATTGGAAACTTCTGATAATGTCTTCAGAAGTTAGAAATGTTCTTTCATTTTCATCATCTTTCTGAGAAAGGAAAACTGAAATTTTAATTAGTAAGTTAAAAGAAATGTAAACCAACCTTTTAGTACTAAAACACTAGTCAGTGAGACATTACCTAGCTGTGCTTCCTACAGTCTTTGAGATCCCAGCATTTTACCAGGGTTATAAGGCTCTTATTTCCAAGAAAACAGTAGCTTGCCTATCTCCTACCTACAGCGTGTTCTTAAAAGTGAGTAAGTTGCCCTAACACTTCACTATGTCTAAATCAGAAGAAATTATTTGTTTTCTTCTACATTCAAGTTTAATCATATTGACTAGACATAGGGACAGGAAATGAAAGGAATAGGACTGTTATGGCTCCACAATTTAACTCTGGACTTTGACCCTTTTAAATTCGAGTTGCAGTTTCTCAGTAGTACAACAAAATTGTCTTTACAAAGCACTGTGACAAAGCTACAGTGTCATTTCAGTACTGGCTCACATGTATTGAAGTTTTTTTTGAGGCGCTCTCTACAGCTCACTTTTGAGCCATGAAGACTGATCAAATACCAGAAAATGAAAGAGAATTAAAAAAAAAGAATCAGACCTCTCACAGTTCTGCAATTTGTTTTAAGGGCAGAGAAAGGTCTACATGAGGTTATACCTTCTATGTTTCCGCCACATAACCTTTGGAAAATTATTTACAATCCAGCTTTCTCTTTTACCTCTAAGGTAGAAGCTATAGGACAGTTAGAATAAGAACGTCAACCTCTCTCCATGAATATGTTCACATCACATTTTAAATGATAAGTCACAGATGAAATTACAAAATCAGAGTCTTAGACTATTATTTGAGTAGATCTTTCAGTTAAGATAATAAGAGGTTAGCAAAAAAAAAAAAGGGATAGCAGAGTTGGAGAGTAGCATCCATGCTCATTATAAAAGCTTCTGATTCTTCATTTTATGAATGGTCATTAGTTTAAAGTTAAGTAAATTGTTTATCACATTTTTGTTAAAGTGATAGTGGGCCATTTTTGGGTGAATGAAAGGAGGCTGACAGGAGCAAAGGAGTGTCTGGGACACAGCAGCAGGAGTTACAGTCTTTACTGAAACACGTTCCCCCATTCCTTTGAGGGAGGTTCAGCCTTCAGCTGGTATTGAGTTCTCAGAAGCACATGTTTTTGAGCTTTTTTTCTGCAGAAACCAAGGCCTGTTCTGGTATTTTTGGAAAATTATGAAATATTTTACTATGGAGATCTACATGTTTCTCAGCAGGTCTCAAATCTCAATGCTGCCCTGCATTTCTGTTTTGTCTTTAGTGAAGCAAAGCCAATTTACATCAACTGGGAATTGAAACTACAGCTGGTAAAGCATTCTTGGATCTTGGATACATAATTAATAAAAAAAATTCAACAAATAGTGTAGATAATTAATAACTGAAACATTTACTAATTTTTCATCTGGCAAGTGGAGAAGAATCTATTTTAGTTCTATACCCAATATGCAACTAGTTTCAAACAAAAAATATTTCTCCTTGAATACATGTCTTCATTTATTTTTGCTAAGGCTTTTTGAAAAATTGTTTTAAAATGCTCTGCTAAACAAGATCTAGTAGGGTAAATTAAAGCACTAAATGACAGATAATTTTTAATACAATTTTTCTTCTTTCTGCTCATGTGCACCCTTCTATGATTATATGGTTGTTGACATTTTCCATGAGACATGCTGAGGTCAGAGTGAGTGAGGATTTATGCAATTAAACAGAGAGACCACTTTTTCATTCAGTCCAGAGGAAAATTAAAGTTGCATAGCAAGCAATGATAAAAGACAGAGCACTAAACCTGGACAGGTTTGCAGGTACCAGCAGAATGGGAAGACTGGTTTTGAACACATGACCACGATGCAAATGTACACATTTTTTAATTCACAGCACTGAAAGAGAAAAAGGAACAGTCTCTGTGAGTTGGCAATGTGCAAGGTACTGTGAAAAGTGCATTCTTGCTGAATGGATCAAATCATCAGCAAGACTTAACATCTCTCATAATTAATTTTATATATATATGAACCGAATGGAGATAAATGCACTTATGCTTTACCATAGATGCTGCAGATTCACATTCACAGAACACAAACTTCTTTTAGGACGATGAACTATTTAGTTGTTTATTTATTTTGCAGTTTCAGTGGTAGTGTAGAAGTTCTTATCTGATTTTTCATGCACTGGATAATGTGGCATATGCTTTCCTATTACTGAATGGTTAATGACTTTCTAAATTAGTTCAAAGGCCTAAGGCAAGGAGCGGATGGTTAGTACATTTGACCAGTCATTGAAGTGACTCTTGCTGGAAAGAAAGAGTCTCTAAGCCAAAATGATACTTGGGTTTTACATTAGCAGGCTGTCCAACCCCTATCCCAAAGTTTTTATGTAATAAGCAGTTTTTGAACAATTCCGTAAAAATTGGAGGAAATAGAGAATCCTCTTGTCACCTTGTTGCAAGTAGGAGACAGACCCTGAAATCCAGATTGTACTCTAAGATCTGCTATAGGGATGTTTCCAGTACAAAAAAGGGGATAGTTCTATTTTCTGTAGAGGTAAACCACAGTTACTAAAAAAATGCACTACCATTTTAATTGAACAAGGCACGCTCAAAATCATAATGCTTTTTACTTTTTTTCTCTGCATTCAGAGCAGCCTTTGGTAGTGCAACCTAACAGATTTGAAAAATCCAACAGTTGGCATGGGAGACACAATGTCCACACTATTAATGTTTCAGAGATTTTATTTCAGACCAGCTTTAGTCTGTCTTGTGGACTGAGTGTTCATTAGCAGAAGGAATGCATGATATAAGCTCCCAGACCTCATTGTTCAGTTTAATTTCTTCAGGAAAAACAGCCAGTTGATGTGCCCTCAGATCATGCTACGATGCGAATCAAAGTGCAGTGAGTGGGAACAAACTAGAAATTTGCTTCAAATGGGTTCTTTTGAGATGAAAACTCTAAGGCCAAAACATATTCTGATATTCTGAGGTATTATGAATATTAAACAATATTACTTCCACTCTGAAGTTTGTAATTTTTTAACAGAAATAAGAATTTTCTCCCACCATTATTCATCCTGTCACTTTGTGGAGAGTTCTGAATTGACCAAATATTGAACTAAATGAAAGAAAGAAACTACATTTATGTATCAGTGTGATATTCTAAACAGAACCTTTTCAAATATTTCTGCTACAAAAAAAAAAGAAATAGATGGGGACACAGAAAATTATGAAACTATTTGCATGAAGCACCCTGAAATCTGAAAGGAAAACAGCCTAATTCTTATCTTCTGATTATGGATTAAATCTGAGTGTTCAAATATCACCCACATGGGCCAGGGTACCTAGATAATCATGGTTCAGCCTGACTTTGGGATACCCAGTGCTCTCCAGGACACTTGGAGAGCTTATGTACTACTGACTAGCTGGTAGTACATAAACCAGCTGAAATTTAGAATTTGAACCCATTCAGATATATAACCTTCCCATTACTTACTGCACCGTTATCAGTGATAAAACAGATACAGATGCATATATTCTAATGAGATAAAACTCCACGTAGCATCAAAACTCAGCTGCCTAAACTCTACCCAACTTCTGTGCTTAAAGCTTCCAGTTAGCTAGTTCCAGGTCCATAGATTTAGGCTAGATTTAGAAATAACGGCCCTAATCACTTAAACCCTATCCGTTGCATTCAGTTTATTGTCTACTTTCTGTTTCACAGTTGCTATATGAGACAATGGTATTCTCACTGTTCTGCTAAATTGACAAAGCTGCAAAGGAACTCATATTGTCCAGACATGGTGTGAAATGGCTTGTCTAGGAAATGTGCAAGGAGGTGTCCAGCAATCGTCCACATTGGTTTCTTCATGTGAGAGAAGACTGCCCATAATTCACTTTTCTGTGGCTGTGACCTATCTACATTCTGTCTGCCATATTTTCTGTTTTGGATTCTGAACCTATCTTTTAATCTTAGATTTTTTTTTTCAAAGCAACCGTAGATTAAGCTTTCCTGATGCTAGCATGCTTCTTCAAAGAAAAAGTGAAATCTTTGTGGCACAGAGGTAGACGTCTTGTTTGAAAGAGCTTGCCACATAACATGGGGAAACCCCCTACTTTCTCACATTGTGAATATGTCTTCCTGTATATCTGTTCACCAGTCTTGTTTTTTACGGTTAGTTTTTTTTTTCCTCTCCACTGCTTGTTAAAGCATCAGGGCGCTGCCTGGCCTATACTGGCAGTTTCACTGAAGTCCATGCAGCTTTGCTGACTTTCACCTTCTCAGAATCAGGCACATGACAACTTCTTAAATCCAGGTCAAAGAGCTAGAGGTCTGGGTTGCACAGCAAAGGCAACTTATCAGGCTGTATTTAAAGGCTTTTGTTTCTCAAGGATGACTGTGGATGTCATGAGCATGAATTTTACTACAGAAATGTTGATGTCCCTCATTGTATACCAGAGATGACTAAAATACCTTTGGACTTTTAAGGTCTGCAAAAAGCTTTGCTACCCAAACCCCTAAACTACTTTGCACATTCCATATTCTTACTCTTTGCTTTTGAGAGATAACAATGGGGAATTCTTCAGCACAAATCCTCTGCACTATTTGTTCTAGAAAAGAAGGACAGAGATTATTCTGCTTCCTCAGCAATCCAAAAAATGAAAAGGCATCAGAGACTGTAATTCTTTCTCTGACCCACCAAAGCATCAGCTCTGCACTGCAAGGCCAAGGTATCCACACCTACAAAGGGCCTATACTTTGAAAAATAATCCAAGCAAAAACTAGGTTATCAATCATGTACCATTTTAGCTATAGGTATATGACAAAGTGACAGACAGCTGTTTGGAAACTTCTTGTTGGCTTGAAACCCTACTATCTTGATGCTCCTAGATGGATGATCTCTTGGCTGACTCTGAGTCTGGGTGGAGCTGTGCCATCTGAACACATGTGCCACCTAAATTACTTGGCTGGTATCACTAGAGGTTCAGTGCCAAGTGACTGTAGGTTTAGACAGACAGCATACAAAATATTATAAATTCTGGCTTCTTTGTAAAAAATCCTATCCTTTCTGACAATGCTGAGAAATTCACTTTACTTTCCATCCAACATGTGGTTGCACCTGTTGGTGCTTGCAGAAATCCTTATCCCCAAGCCAGATCCTCACAGCAATAAATGACCATTCAAATGATGTTAGGCAAGGCAAGTCCTCATCTACCTAGGAAATTAAAATCCCGCTTATTTAGATAGTAGAAAAATAAATAGACATCTTCAAAACTGAAAGGTCTCCAGGGACTTCTCAATACAATCACAAAGTCTCTTTTGGTATGTCTGACCTCACTGTGACAAGTTTGATTAAACAAAACTGTTTTTTCAAAACACTGCAGTGTGATATCAGTACACCATTTAGGAAGCCACACCTAACATGCTGTCTACCTGTGTTTGTATTCATACTTACTGGTAAAATCTGGACAACTATCCCATTATGTTTTATTTGCAGATAAGCTGTCCAGAAGAGATGTAAAATTGCCAACAATTCAGAAAATATTTGACTGCACAGAGTGCTGATGGGAAGAAATCCTGGCCAAATTGCTTATGCAGGCACAGTTCTGGGAATTTTTTGCTCTACAAAATAATTAACTTATTAAGTCACTTACTGGAAGACAATCAAATACCAAAGTCTAGCTTCCATGAGGACACAACAAAGCTAACTAGTGTGGTTACTGTGACTTTGTCACCTAGGTTGTATCTGTCATGAATGTATGTAGGTGCGGGTTTGCAGGAAAAAACTTTACGTGTGTGTGTGTGTGTGTGTGTGTGAGAGAGGGTGTGTGTATTACAGGAATAGGTTAAACAGTATACTATCAGTGTCCAAAGGAGAACCTAATCTTACAATATAGAAAAAAACTGCACTGCTAGAAATCCTTCCCGTTTACCTTCCCATCAAAGTCATAGATGCATCCAGGCTTGGGTGATTTACAAACTCAGTCAACTAAGTTGGAGAGAGCGTGGAGCCTGTGAATTAGTTCTTTGATATGGAAGTCACTAATGAATGATCGATAAGAAGAATATCTGAGGGACTTATTCAGGAAGAGGACAACTCTATATTGAAGATTATGCTACAAAAACAACCTCTTCAGACAATACACCTTTTGTTTTTCATAGGAAACTTACTGGAGAATTAGAGAACAGAAAAGATCTATTACTTAAAATCCATGGGAGAATTAAAGAAAATGAAATGACTAAAGAAATCTCTCCTACTTTTAACTATTGAAAGATGTGTTTAAAATGGCTCCAAAAAGAAATTAAGGAATTGCTGTGTATGAAACTGTTGTGGTCCCTTGTAGGACTTACTGAACTCTGCCACTGACATTGCACAG
Organism: Mesitornis unicolor; assembly: GCF_000695765.1. NCBI lineage: Eukaryota > Metazoa > Chordata > Aves > Mesitornithiformes > Mesitornithidae > Mesitornis > Mesitornis unicolor. Next base: position 15,281 of record NW_010194638.1, read on the forward strand.
TGACCCATTGTGAGAGTGCCAGAGACAAACAGGAATTATTGTGACTCCACCACACTTTGTCCTGACTCTTACTGGGACATACCACAATAAGAAAGGAATCAGCTCCGCCTTCATGGCTGTGTATCACCATTCATCACACACAAAGTAGACAAAAAGACAAAAACCAGATTACACATTATTAACTGAAAAACTACTGGGTGAATTAAGGTGAACTTCAGTTTAGTATGAACCAGCATACATTACCCTAATTGAACTGTGAGACACTCAAGGAAGCAAGGAGGTCTCTTAATTAACTTGAATAATTCCAAATAGCTTTTTCCTGAGGAAAAGCCAAAAGCACTTAATGTTCAAAAGCAGTTAATTTTCAGAAAGAAGTATTCTTTCTCTTTTCAAAAATAAGTACAACTTTTAACCATGAACAGAAAACAAACAGTTCTGATTTTGTTTGAGAGGATTTTAAGTCATACTTGTTGATATGAACAACAGTATTTACATCCAGGGACACAAAGGCAGTTACAGGATTAGTCATCAGATATTCCATTATCCACTTAAAATTCACCAGGAGTTTATTTTCTGCTTATTGGCAGAATTTAAATATTACTGAAATTACATATATTTTTTCAATGCATAACATTACCATTTCAAGCAATCCTCTTCCATTTTGCCCAGTTTTTATTCACTGCTCAACACCACAGTCTTTTAGTTCCTTTCAGTAATTCAAGGAACAATGCAGCTAATGTTTTATATGTATTTGTTTTCCTGGGGTATCTCCACAGGGAACTCGGTACATGGTCTTCTTCCAGTAGGAATTTTTGTTTTGCAGCTTACCTCAACAGTAATTTATACATGTGCCAGGGGAAATGAGGTTAGAGAACTGTCCCTCTGGAAGAATGGTAAGCAGTATGGTAGCTACTTATTCCGGCTGAAACGAGCAGCAGCAAAGGAAGATCTTTAGAATTGATGAATGGAAAAACATCTTAGTATGTTTACACACACGAACACACACATATACACATGATTTATGTATGTATGAAAAAACTGCCATCTTTGAAACAGCCACAGTACAATCATTTCCCGAGATGAGGATACTTCAAACATCTTTAGCTCATCAACTTAATACTGTAAATTTATATTACATTCTACAGAAAAGAATATTAATAGGCAAGTAAAAAACCTGCTTTATTTCTGCCTGGGGTCTGTCTGTTTTGCTCTGAACCAAATAATATCCACCAAAAAGACAAACTGACCACCTAGAAAGAGATAATGCAACATGAGATGGCAACTTCTGTTGCACCAAAATAATTTAGGACCACAAGATACATTCAGACCAAGAAGGATTTTTGCTCCTGAATCTCTTTGACACTTTTAAAAATGTCCCACAGTTTTGCTTTTATTCTCTCAGAATTACCCAGGCAATTCCACTCACTGCAACAGAATAATTCGTGATTCACAGTGGAGTACATGAGAGGAATATCATGCCCTTCATCTCTACATGACAAAAGAACTTTCTTTTTTCCAAGTGAGAGTTTGTAATTTAAATGCTTAGACTCGGAAATGGGAGTATGGAACCCCTGAGGCTTTGAACAAGTTTCTTAATCTTGCAATTCCAGGCTCTCCATCTGTAAAAAATAGGGGTAATACTTTCTCGCACTTTATCAAATAGATAGTAATGACAGTGCCTGCTGCCTCCTGGCATGGGACAGGTGTCTTACTGCCTGGACCAAGAAGAGAAAAGAGATTTCTTACAGACACTTTTGCTCATAATGCCTATAACAAATGCCATTCTGTAAGTCAAATATGCAATGTGTTCAGAATGTAGGTTGAATATAAGTACTGCTTTTGGGGTGTAAAAACACTGTATTAACTAGCACTTGATCTTAGTATTATTATCCAGTTCTAGCAGTGAGATGTAATTGTTTTTAAAATTTTGGGGGACACACATCTTGTCATATTTGCCTTTTAGGAGTTACTTATATTCATATTGAGCCATACCTGGACTGCACCAGTGGGAAACTTTTTTTCTAGTTCCTAACCCAAAGCAGATTTTTATGTTTCTTGAGATGTTGAAGTAATGCAATTGGTTCATCTCCTACCTCACCTTCAGCAAAAATCTACCTTCTGTATTATGCCCTGGTGGGCACATTGTGTTGGCTTTTGACCTGTTTGCGTGGCAGCTGTACCACTCCCTAGCACTGACTCATTGATGCATCCCTGAGATGGATTTCTACTTAGGCATCATAAATAAAGTGTAACATATGTGATGCAAACCATCACATAAGTGAAAAGAGAGAGACCCATTAGCGCAGTAGTTATTGCCAAGGAGCTGGGTATTTGGACCAGCTCTTCTCCATAGCCCTCTTTCTTTTTGTTCCAGCGTGGTAAACACAGCTCACTGCCTCTGTCAAGGAAGAGACTTTCCTGCATGTCCTTTCTGACAAGACCACAGGACCAGAAGCCTTAAGTACTTTCTGCCATTTATCTCCCTCCCAGAGCCAAGAGAAACTGTAGGGTAAATACAGTATCCTTCTAGTACAAAGGAAGTACAGCACTGTACAACAATATTGAATTAATTTATATTAATTTTTTCCCTTGTATTTAAGTTGCCAATGAACTCTCAGCAAGAATCAGGGACCTTGCAAAATGTCTGATTTAAGTTTAATTTGTTCTAAGGCTGCATGGGACAAAGCCACGACATAAAGTTACCACTATCACAAAGCACTTCAACATTTTTCAGTGACTGAAACACTTGACAAATAACACCTTCTTACTAGTGCATGCATGAAGACTGCCTAAATCCCCATCTCTATCTATTATCCCACAGAGCTTGAAGAAGTCGAAACTTCATATTTTGATTATTCACAAATTTTTTCAGACTTCCTACCAAGGCTCAAGATGACAGAATGGAAGATATTTTGAAACTCAGATGTTTTAAAAATCTCATACTCCTGAATTCAAAATTTTAAAAACAGGAAAAAAAAACCTCCATGTTTGGGTGTAAAATGAAGCTGGAGAATGAAGTAGAAGCAGAAATAACAGCAGGATATCATTCTATGAGTAGAAGCTGCTGCCTTTCTTTGGGAACTATTCTAGTGAATTGTATAATTCAATAACTTTCACTACATCAGTGAATTGTCATTCTGCTATTTATTAAATTCTTTTGTAGTCACAAAATCCTATCAAGGGTCTCCTTTCATTTTAAATCTGTCAGGCTTCATTCCTAGTCTCCACAGACGACTTTTACAATAATAACGCTGAGAAGTCTACATTAAGTTGGATATAAAGAAAAAGGAGAAAACCTTGAAATCAAGAAGAGTTCATCTGTGCTAATCTGCAATAACCTACTGTACACTTCAGCTGAATACTGTTTGTAATATCTTCCCTTGAGTACTGCATTACTGTTGGATACTAGTACTTGAGCAAATTGAACAGAAAATAATGTAATATTTCTTTTGACTCTACCTTCTGCTGTTATAAGGCAGCCTTGATTGTCTTTTTAATTTAGCTTTTTAGAAAGAAACATTACATAAGGAATCTTTGCTGCACTGCCAAATCACAGCTACAGGATGTGACACAGAAATTGCACCTAATTGCTCCTGCAATAGCATAGCAAAACAATTCCTGCTCTCCAAGATATAATGGATGAAGGGAAAAGTTGGTCTCCTCCAGAAATCAAGGACAAGGAATGAGGAACCTTCCAAAAACTGTTTTGTTGAGGAGTTGAAGACATGCCAAAACACAGTCTATGCTCTCTTAAGAAAAAATATTTTCCACCCTTCTTAGTTAATGAAGTGGATTATTAAATAGGATATGCAGTAGAACTCCATTAACTACTTTTCTCCTTTCCTGACTTCTCCCTTCCTTTCTGACAATCTGTTCCCAGGCCCAGCACTGTGCTCTGTTGCTCTTCGGAAAGGGGAAGGTGGGCCATGGTTATGCTTGTCACAGCTTTTCCAGTTGATCTTGCTACTTGTAGCAGGTCTTTCATGTCTAGCCTTGTGCATGTTACTATGAATACTAATAATCTATATGGAAAAGGAATACTGACAAAGTAGATAAAACATAGATATGTGCAAAGAGGGTGGCTTTTTGGTTTTCTCAGTAATATGACATTCAATATTTTTTTGAAAATAAAAAATTTAAGCTCTACCTTGTTTAACAAAGAAACTGTAAAATTAAACTGAATTGATTCATGACCAAAAGTGAATTTTCCAATAAATTCCAAAGAAATTGCTGAACTCATTCTTTATGGCTCAGCTAGTAAAGCTAGACTCTCCCAAGGAATATCTGTGGTTCTTCAAAGACTGTAGAAGAAACGAATGCCTGTTGTCATCCTTGCACCGCTATGTGGTAAATACTGGTCAAAAACATTTTTCTGTAGGCTGATGTACAGGCAATGGAGAAAATGTCATACTATATTAGTCCTCTGGGGAGTTGAAGTAGGCTCTTATGAGAATTCAAACACAAAAACAAAGAGAAGAATCTTGAATAAATAAGTGTGACTGTTAAATAACATAAACAGAATGGGATGACTTGAATGCCTAATGCTGAAGGAAGCATGTTTACTTGATAGACCCAATAAATTTTTCAAGATCATTTCATCCTTGTGAAATTCTTAACTGTGTATGACTGCTAAAACCTACTGCTTTGACAAGAATAGCCAGCTTTTCAGGGAAAAAGCTAAATACTTTGCAGTCACGGATCTGAAGCTTTCACTCATTCAAATTTAGTTCCACTGTTGTAATCACAGTCTACCTGTTCTATGGTGTGCAAATAACCAGACTTGGTGAATCCTTATTCAGGATTCTCTTTGCATATGACAATTTGGTGTATGCATTTCGCATAAGTTATATAAACAATACTCAACCATTCAAAACCAGCACCTACTATGTTTGCGCTTTATAGATCAATGACTCCATGAACAAGAGTTCTTTGCACAGAAGAAAGCTCAGCTTTAGTATGTACTACAGTTTGACAATGAATAAACAGACATTGGAAATGAATTCTTGACATTGAACTGTTGAAGCTCTTGTACAAATGATGCCACAGACAAATCTGAATCTACAAAAGAATATAAGCACATGAAATGGAGAAGAAAAATTGTCAGAATGCATCCACATGAGCACTGTAGTTTGGAGCAAAAATGTCCTTTCGAAGCAGAACTCCTAGCCACCATAGACTCATAGAATCATTAAGGTTGAAAAGACCTCTAAGATCATCAAGTCCAATCATCAGCCCAACACCACCATACCTACTAAACCATGTTCCATCAGCTACCATGTTTTGGTTCATACTGTGACATGGTCTGGAGCATGAACTTGACTCTTCTGATGAAATTGAACTGAAAGTTTTATTCCAAGAGCTCACCTAATGCCATCTGCTGTTAGTGGGCATTACACCTATGGGATGCATTAGAGCTAACCTGAGGCAGAACTCCTAAAATGCTGATAGCGTGGTCACTGTGTCTCCAGCATCAACCATTTGTGGCAGATGCACCCACCCTACTAAAGACCTGAGAAAAACCCAACACAGACAGTGCTAAAGTTTCTGACCCTGGTGGCGCCAGGACTGCCTCCCCCCTCACAGCTCCACACAGTGGGGGTCAAAGGCGGGAAAGTTGGGGTCCTCAGCCAATAGGGGGTGACACGACCATGTATTGACCGCAGATCAGATTTGACCAGGTTATAAATATGGGGCTCTGCCGGAGGACTCATTGGAGTCGGTCCTTGCAGCAGCGGGTCTGCAGTCGGGGACTCTCCCCTTGAGTTGGGACGCCACTTAAGGGAACTTCTCAAGATTGAGAGCCCTCCCTTTTTGGTGAGTGACTGAGTGCACATTTTGGATTGTTTGGCCAAAACTTAAGAATTCTTAACTCAGCCGTGTCTGGTAATATTCCCAACCAGCATATCAAACCTGTATTTGTTGAATGTCAGCGGGATGTTGTTTTGGTGAATGAAGTTTTGTCTGCTTCATTTCAGTTGTGTTTGAGTTCGTTATTTGTGTGCGTGTAGCCATTTTGGTGCGATTCCGTGACACCATTTCACATTGCAGATCCATTATTGCAACTCCATTCGCTAATGCAGATACAGCCTTAGTATACTGGCAGGACTGTGAACTATAAAGAAGTCAAGTAGAGAATGATCCTCTGTGTGTTTTTCAGGAGATATAGACCTCAAATTGGTATGTCTTGCATTCTGCAGATTAAACTCAATTTTTTTGTTCTGCTGGTCATTTTAGACCATTTTACAAAGCTCCTATTAGAATCACAGAATCACAGAATCTCAGGAGTTGGAAGGGACCTTGAAAGATCATCCAGTCCAACCCCCCTGCCAGAGCAAGATCACCTAAACTAGGTGATCCTATTAGACTTGAGTTGAACTAAGAGAAAACATAACACGCAGTCATCTAGGAACACAGCAAGCATTATTTTTTAGGAAATTCTGCTAAATAATAAACTAGCTACCCACTTAAAGATTATGAGCTAAGGTTCTAAGTGTTCTCTGCTTCATGAACATTCATGAATATTTGAAAGCCTGGTACATTGAAATGTTGGAACAGACTCACACCCTTACAGAGCTCAGGAACCACAGATAAGAATATCAGGTATATTCAAGTAAGAATATCAGGCACAGTCATATTAGTTACATATCTGAAAGGAAAATTTGCAAACTTTTGCTCAGCTACTGATGGTAAAATACAGTCAGAGTTCACACTGTCTCCCATCAATATAAAACCTGTCTCTGAAAGAATCACTTAGGCTGTGAAATCTCATTACTTGCATACATACACATTGCTATTCCCACAAGCAAAGAAGCTGAAACAATATTTTAAAAGACCCTTCTCTTATGCACTGAGATAACATGGTATAATATAATGCCAGGCTGCTAAATCCAATATCAGTGATGGATTAACCCCCAAACATTAATAACTATAAGCAATAATAGATTAAGAAAACCACTTTCATTTATAAGGGGCTATTAATAATCCAGAAAAAAAGCAATGTTATTTTCTATATGCTGCATAAATATGCAGAAATGACACTTCCAGGCTGCAAACTGAAATCTCTAGAAAAAAATACTCTTCTTTTGTCCCATACTTTGCAATAAAATATATTTTTAAATACAGAAACCTATGGCCTAGAGGTGTTGGACCTAGATGGTTCAGGGAACCATCCTAGCACTATTAGGTCACTGGTTCAGCACTAGCCAAATCATTATCTCGTGATTTTTTCTCAGTAACTTGTGTGAAATGAACTGCTACCCTGGTTTAGTATCCACAGGACAAGGGTTCATATTGCAAATACCAAATATAGCACACCAACACACACACACACACACACACACACACAAAGAGCTTTATGACTCAGCTAATTTTCTCATCCTAGGGATGTCCTTCAGGTCAAAGCACGAGCCTATTGACATGGGGCAGCCAAGTATTTTGTGCATGATTCATGCTTTCCATAGCCATTATTTGAATGTGTTCACAATAGATGTAACTAGCTTATTAGGGAGAAACTAATTTTAAGAGAGAATGACTCATTACCTTTGAACAACATATTTAAAAAGGAAGTAGGAGTCATTTGTAGTTTGTATTTAAACAAAGACAAATTTAAGTGAGCCAGCATTTCTTTACTAGGAAAAACAATTAAAAACTCACTACTAAAAGGAGTATATTTGTTTCAAATTCTACTCCTTATTGACTCTTATTTACTAAAAAAATGCTTCTAAGGAGCACAAAATTAACCAGATGGAATCATAGATGTTGGTACCCATATCTAAATGAACATGAAAAGCAAAGCATACTCTTTATAATTAAAACCTTGTCCCTATACAATTTATTGTGATTTGTTAGCAATCAGGAACTCATGACTTGTACTCTGCTCTTCATTTTTACCCTTCCCTGAAAGCACAGAATCCATCAAAAGATCCATATCAGTAGATCGCTTCATAATAAGAAAGCCTGACTATTGCTTTCCAGTATGTAGAAGACTAATATAAATACCATAGGTGTCAACAGTATATTTCATATTAGAATCAAAAGACAGTTTCTTTGAATTCATTAATTCGAATGGGTATGCCCTGAATTTGTCTCTAGAACAAGATTTAATTTTGCATATCCCTTTAGCGACAGGCTAGTGAAAAATATTAGGTGCTCTTACCTTCTTCCACCATTTCTTCCAGTGAGAAAACTGCCTTATAAAAAGAGTACTTGTTTCACGACTTAACTAGCTTTCTTCTTCCTTTATGATAATTACAATTCCAGTCTTATATGTATATTTTACTTTCTCCATTTTATGTCTGATTTACTTGCTCTCTGTATATTTAGAAGCCATCTGAAAGCCATTCTTATTGCTCTACCATGATTTTGTTGTCTTCAATGCATTATTATGCATAAGAAACATATTTATTTTTCACTTTCTTCAGTTTAGCTCCAACAGAAGGTCAGTTTAATTTCTTATTCTTTAGCCATAAAAAATAAGCAGTTTTTGTTTTAAGGGATCAAAGACCAAAGATCAGATTCTATGCTTCTGTATAGAAAGACATATTTGATGAAATTCCATTTCTCTACTATTCATCTAACTTCCCTTTCATATGCTAACAATGATAGCAATATTAATCTCCACACACAGTCACATAACGTTGAAAATCTGACTAAGCATATCTGAATAATCTTTTCCTACAGTAATTTTGAGGAACAAAGTTGTCAACAAAGTAATAGATATGCATGTTTCTTCATTTCTTTGTCCCTAGTTTGAGGGTTGGGAGAATTCATTTTTAGCTTGTGCTTTTGCTTATCCCACATCTCTGTCCATTTTCCTGAAAAAAGGATGGAAAAGTATACTTTCACCCATAGAAGTGCACAAACTGTGAGCAACTCACAAAATTACTGTAATTATTCTACCAAATAGTGATTCCTTTTCTGGGTTATAAATATTTTAGGGAAACTTAGATGTAAAAAAGGACAAGGTGGTCTGACAAAGCCCTTTTTTAGTGGGAACACCAGGAAATCAACACTCATTTAACACAGAAGTGCTTTTAAACCAACTCCTTATACTAACAGAAGGAACATGTAACCAATCTTACTCTTTGAAAGTATGGGATCTGGAAGTCCATTAATAATGCTCCCTAGACAACTTGCTTTTGATTCTCCATGTTAAAATGTGACAATGATTAAAATGTCCAGTTAAGGCTCCAAAATAATAAGCCAAGTTTGGATGTGGGTGTAAGTGGGAACAAGATTAGTTGTTCCTTTTTATTCCATGTTAAGATTTAAGCCAACTAGCTGAAAATTTTAATATTTTAATATATACTAAAAACTCCAATACATAAAACTATCCTGTCAGCTTCTTGATGTATCACCATGGTATTCCATGCTAGCTCTCAGCAAAGTGTTTTCTGTGTAAGCCTCTTCTATTTTACATATTTCTTCTATTACACTGTTATGTTTTTTCTTTGTAGATTGGTTGAATAAATCCTTTAAGTTTAATGCTCTGCTTGTACTATTTAAAGTGACTCTCTAATTCAGAGTCATCTCATTCAACTGAAACATTCCTTGTGAATATTCAGTCATATCAACTACCCTCAATGGAAAAAAACTCCAACAAATCAAACCAAGTGTTGCTCACTGCTGTCACAGTTCAGAAAACAACAAAGCTACTGTTAATAATGGCTATAATAGATAATAGCCATAGTGATGCCAGTTCTATTTATCCTGGTGCATTATAAACAAAACATTGACTTGAATAAAGCCAGTTGTCAAAGAGCTCAGACTGCTTTGTAAGCATAAGTCTTTAATAGGTAATAGAATAAGGATTGTATTATTGTAGTAAGCAGAAAGTGTTCTACTCTTGAGTTTCTAAAGGGTTTTTCTTTACGCTTTAACTAATTTCTGTGAGTTTATTCAGGGCTGCTAAATGTGTGACTAATTTGGAATCTAGTGATAGTAAAGTTTATCTAAACACTTTAGCACCAGGAACTACCTGATTAGTTTTGGCTTAAAAAATGAAATTTCTTCAAAAAGCTTGGAAAAGTGATCTAACTGTAGCCTAATGATTCAAATATCAGGTTTTTAATAAAAGTACCTAATCACTTATTAATAAAAAAACATTATCAAAGTGGATAATTTTTTTAGGCTATACAGCAGTATAATGCTAACTTCCTAATTAAAAATAAATTAAGTGCCAAAGACTTTATAAGCCATATTCAGAATAACAAAGCCTTTTTTCAACAGGCAAGAACTTTTTCCAGTTATCTTTAGAAGCTCCTTAAAGAAGTAGCAAGGTGCATGATGAGTAGACAATTATCACTAAATCTTGAGTCCCCTAGACTCCTGACACTTCTTGTTGATTGAAGTTAATTACTTCCATGACCTCCTGCAAGCCAAAAAGCAATTTTACTTCTATAAAGTGCTTTCAATAAAGCTGTTCTTTTCCTGACCATAGAAAACTGGAATCTGGTTGAGTTCATAAAGCAAAGAAACAAAAAACTAGATCCCAGAGAGCTTTGTAAAAGGGTTTCTCACATATAAATAATTAAATAATTAAGAAGTACAATTTATCATCACAGAAATTTCCTTTCATTTAGTCTTTTATGAGCAGGGAATATGTCCTCTACAGAAAAAGCAGAACTGGGCTCGAAAGCTTTCAGAAGACCCAGAATAGATGTTAGCTGTCCCCACTTTGCTCTATGGGAGCTGTACTACTGTGTGCCAGTGTTGACAACTGGGTAACAACTGCAAAAACCAAATATTCAGCGAAACCCAAGCATGTTTAATGACCTAGTGATTTAATAATCTTGATTTTACATTTAGCTATGTCACAATACAGCGTGTCTCAGCTGGAAGGAAAGATGCAGTTCTAAAAGATGAAGTATAGACCCCATACAGTTAGTTCAGTGGGTATCTAACATAGAAATATGTGCCTCTCTAGGCAAGTTCTGTAGGTTATTCTGTGACTTATAGCACTGTCCACAGTATCTGTGGCACTGTAAGCTGTGACTGGATGTTTTAACAAGCTCCTTCTTTCTTATGAGATTTACAGAGATCTTCTCTAAGGCCGCCTTACAGCTGTTCTCTGTATATCTGTACCAGGCTGCCAGCCTGAAAGAGTAATGCTTTATTAGTACACAAAGACAGGTCATCCAGAAATGGAAAAATAGCCTGAGGATACTCTCCACAAGCTTCTGATTGACTCAGATTGCACTGAGGTCAAATATCTACTCTTAGGCATTAGCACTTGGAGTTTCATTAATCTTCTTACCTTAGAAACCACAGGCGACTCCCCTGGAATACAGTAACATTAGCAATTTACTATTCTTTTATCATGGTTTAAAGTATTCTGGCTGTGACAGCTATTCCTTATGGCTGAATTGTTTCTGAATGATGTTACATTAAAGGCTAAAATTTATTACACCAAATTTTTGGCTCTCCAGAGGAGGGAACCAGTTTGGACATTTTTTCTGGATTCCTTAATTATTATTACATTATTTCTGTATATCCTTTCATATTCAGAGGCTTTTGATATTGCTGCAAACTTTCATTTATTTATCTGATAAACTAAATACTGTGACTTTCCAACTTGCAAAGTTCTATATGCAGCATTCCTGTGATACATGTGAATAAGCAGCAGAAAATATGTCGATGTAGTGTTAAGTTTGCACAGTTAAAATAGTAAAATCTCTGAATTTCCCAAATGAGGATCCAACAGCATTGTTAGCTCAGTCAGTTTGTCAAGTCTGTATATTTTACAGTGTATACTGTAGATTCAATTATGATTGCTAAATTAAATGGTGAAGGATGGTTATAGATAATGCTTTCTATAGATAGCATCACTTACTATCTTGTGGACAGACAGTATCTATCTTTATAGATAGATAAAAATATCTACTTTCCTCCCTTTTGACCTCTCCCCTGCTTCTCCTCTCCAATTACTCATTAAACAGTTTCTGTGAATCATTCATTGGTCTTTTAATTTAATTTCCTATACTAGAACAGAGAAGAGAAAATATGTGCAAACTACTCTCCTGAATCATCTGTGTATCTTCAGGAGCAATACAGAGTTTACCTGGCTCAAAATGAACCATGATATCAGGGACCATTATATAAGCAAGAATCAGCCAAAGTGCAGAAGTGTGTCAAAGGTCCTCTTCAGGGCATTTCCTGGTTGTTTTACGTTGCCCTGTTAAAAGCAGTGAAAAGTTGAGGATCTGATTCTTATGTATTAAAAAACATGATCTCCTTAAATATTTCTGTATCTGGTATGACAGTTAAAACACTTGCCAGAGTAAATCCCCTAGGAAACCTATTTATTTTTTTTTAACTGATAAGTGATAATCTTTTTTTAATGAAAGCAGACAGTCTGAAGCTACTTGTGATATGAGATCTCTATTTAGATTACATACATTCATTAAACAACAAATTAGGCTGGTAAAAACGTAATGTTTCCTTTGTCATGCTGTTTTATCTGAATCAGGAAAAGAATTATCACCATACGATGGGAATGAGCATGCATTCAGCTGCTTCTTGTAAGTGAGGCTGATTAGAAGTTGCTGTGAACAAATGTAAACCAACAGCTTCACATAGTTAAAAAGCTTCTTACGAGACCTTGAAGAAATGTAAACTTTGGAAAAGTTGATGCAGGTAATGGCTACCGTGTAATTCTGGCAGCTGTGCTCCCAGATTTCTGGCTTTGATGTAGATGTTTTTTCGAGTGCAATGGAGTGACTGGGGTAGGCAGAATATTGAAAAAGCAAGAACAGGGAGCATGAACAGTTAATGCTGTATGGCATAAACTGTGCAAAAACAGACAGCACTCTCCAGATAACAAGTAAAAATTGCCAGGTGTGTTAGACAGACACTGCTCAGCAATTTGGAAGACTTAACAATTTTTAGTATTATCTTTTCTCTTTGTGGTGTAAGACAGACTTCAGACAAAAAAAATATTTAACTCTTTAGCTCTCACGATAGGTTTTATTTCCTTGACTGCTAGATATAAATTGTACTGTTCTGATATATTAATCTACCAGCAGAGTGAGAGACCTTTAATTCAACACTAGTAGTACCTCAGGATAGTACTAAATTTATTCTCTAGTAATGGTGATTCTTTTGCAAAGGCACAGGGTTCAATTTGTTACCCTGCATGAGATTTAAAAAAGAGCAATCTAATAACTTTGCTGCTGTTTTGCGCCTCTAGATTGCTGAACGGTGATTATACACTGCAGTCAGGTTAATTGTCTTTGCTCATGAAACATAAGCTATGACGTTACTCAGTTACCTTCATCATTTGGAGATATCAATGAAGAAAAGTACTTTAGTACCAAAATCTTCAAGTACTTATTTTTTAACTAAAGCAAATTCCTAACAAAATAAATAGGAATAATAACTGAATAAAAATTGAGCAATGATTTTTTAAAAATTATTTTATCTTTGAAGGTTTTACTTTTCCAGAAGAGGGAAGTTTCTAATGTTGGTCAGATATGACTGTACAACAGTATCAAAGATAATGACAAATTTGAAAAATCTTAGCATTCAAGCAAAGAGAGAGTTTTGGCCACCTTCACATAATAAATAGCACTCTGTAACAGAAACAGCTGTACTGGAGTCAATATAGTTCCTGTCATTACATGCTACTGATAACATTAAAAATTTTACTGTAATAATGTCAAAGAACCCCATTCACAAGCAGGTACATGCTGCACCTGCCACTGCACAAACACAAAACCTGCCCCACATTTAACAACCATAATTAACAGCATGACTCAAACTGTCATCACTGTAAATAATGCTACCCTAGTCTAATTCTTGGGAATACAATTACCCCTCTGAAAACACTCAGCCCAACCTTTTTAAGTCATTTTAATCCCTTGTAAATTCTGTCTTGAAGGCACCAAAGTAAATTATTAGTATGCAAAAACATCTGAAAACCTTGAAGTCTCAAACCTTTGAGGTCACAGACCACCATTAGCCATCAAAATGTCCTGTATATCCTCAGTTTCTAAGCACTAGAATGGCATTTCTTGTGACTCTGCGGACCAAGTACGGTAACTGCCAGCATCCTTGTGTACCACAGTCCACTCACTGAACATTACTGAACTAATCTATTCTAGCTGTTCAGTAGCATAGAATCAAAGGATCACAGAATGGTTTTGGTTGCAAAAGACTTGATTGAGCTCAATCATCAAACCAGCCTTAAGTCCACCACTAGACCGTGTCCCTAAGCACAACATTTAGTTGTTTTTAAAACACCACCAGGGATGGTGACTCAACCACCTTTCTGGGCAGCCTGTTTCAGTGCTTGACAACCCTTTCAGTTGTCTCTTAATATCCAACCTAAACCTCCCCTGGTGCAACTTGTGGTCATTAACCCTTGTCCTATCACTATGTGGGAGAAAAAACTAACCCCCACCTCGCTACAACCTCCTTTCAGGTAATTGTAGAGGGCAATAAGGTCGACCCTCAGTCTCCTTTTCTCCAGACTGAACAACCCTAAGTCCCTCAGCCGTTCCTCATAAGACTTGTGCTCTAGCTTTGTTGCCCTTTTCGGGACAAGGTCCAGCATCTCAATGTCCTTTTTGTAGTGAGAGGCCCAAAACACAGTATTTGAGGTGCGGTCTCACCAGTGCCGAGTACAGGGGGAGGATCACTTCCCTGCTCCGGCTGGCCACGCTATTCCTGATGCAGGCCAGGATGCCATTGGCCTTCTCGGCCACCTGGGCACACTGCTGGCTCATGTTCAGTAGCTGTCAACCAACACTCCCAGGCCCTTCTACTCCAGGCTGCTCTCCAGCCAGTCTCCAAGCCTGTAGCATTGCATGGGGTTGTTGTGACACAAGTGCAGGACCCAACACTTCATCTTGTTGAACCTCATGCAATTGGCCTCAGCCCATTGATCCAGCCTGTCCAGGTCCCTCTGTAGAGCCTGCCTTCAACTGATTTTTCAATAGCTTGAGCTATGCTTTTCTTTATTAAATAATAGCAACTTTTAAAAATTCCTAGTCATTAAAGGAGTGACATGGATTTCTACTGCATGGCTTCTGGGGATTCTGGAAACTAATTTTCTTCATAAGGCTTCCTCCTCAGTACCCAACATACATTAAAAACTGACTAGATTTTTTTGTTCTTAATGTCTCATTGCTACTTGTCTTTCCCAAAGGCAAGCAATTTTAAATAGTCTTTTCTCTACTCTTCACCCCCATAACATTTTCTGTTTTCCCACCAATAGGTGTCTGTGAATTCAGAAGAGGAAAAAATAAAAGGCTGATGTTATAATCTCTTTGACCCAACAATCTGTTAAGAATCAGTTAGACAACCCATTACACCACACCATATGCTTCACAAAAGTGGATGTTTAACTCCTGTGCCAAATTTCTCCAAAAATGTTTAGAACAGTCCCCAGCCAGTTGACTAATGTGAACCAAAGAGGTCTTATTTCCCAATAGATTTCATATGACAATGTGATGAATACCTCTTCCAAACAAAAAAAGCAGGGGCTGTAGTTCCCAGTGTGCAGAGGGCCTTCAAATAATACCAGGATAATTTTTGTTTATAACTCTGTGCCAGACTAGCTTTGTTGGTATGTTCCCAGTTATCTTAAGATACTATTATCTCTTCTCATGCTTATCCTTTCAACAGAGACACTTGCTGAGAACATTATAGTTGAGAGAGAGAATAAGCTATTTTTCTGTTCAAGCCATCTGTCTGTTTTAACAAATTCAGCATGGTCTCTCTCATTTCCTCCTCTTTTAAGTTTCTTAGACGCCTTTGGGATCTTTACTGGAGAGACAGAACTGTCCAAAAGGCTTTTTGGGGAGTTTTTGTTTAGGGGTGTGGAGCCTACTGAACCTTCAGAGGAAATAGTTTTGCCATTTGATTTTACTTTATGATATGAGAGAAGCCAAAATCCTTTTCCATGTGCTGAATAAGGAAAGCAAAACTTAGCAGATATGAGTTTTATTCACTAGAAAATTTGATTCAGCTCCAACAACACTATTTGTGGATTTGGTATGGGCTAGGCAGATAGGTTTTGTTGGTTCTCCTTTTTCAGGCTATATTCACAGAATAGGAAAGCACAGGAGAAGATGACAAAGAGGCAGCAGTTCGCTCTTCTGCCTGAGGAGCCTTAAACCCTTGTCTCTCAGTGGAAATGCCCTGAACACCACTGCATGTTTGGAGAAGTCTTCTTGAAAGTACTTCAAAGGCCATCAGATGAACAGTGTTGGATAAGTGTTTCCTACCTCCTGGAGAGAAAGGAGCTTACAGTTCCTCTTTCTCCTTTGTTGATTTGACTTAAATCTAGCCCAGCATTTCTGTTGCTTTGTTTACAACAGAAATATTTCTTGCTACAGAAGTAAAACATACTGTTTTGGGACAAATATAACATTTTAATAGGATAATATGTTGCTTTCCTTTGGTGACTCAAAATATCTTTTTGATGAGGTGGCTGAACCAAAAGTTCGGTCACTGATGTGGTCCCTTTACTGATCAGAAGAGTCATCAGTGGAGAAAAGACTAAGACATTAATCCAGACTCAGAACACACTTTAGAAAGATGACCCATCCCTGACTGTCCTCTGTGATACAAGCACCAAGCTCCATTAATCAGATTTCTCTCATGCAAACTGATCACCTTGATTCAAAGGGGAAGACAGCAATCTTTCTGAACAGTAAAGGAAGCAAAGGCCTATAAAGGATAGAGTCTCTATGGTATTTTAAGTACAGCAGTATTTAAATTAAAGCAGTCAGTTTGTTCATTACACAAACAGAAATACATTTTCAACCAAGGACTGAGAGACAGCAAAAATCACCCATTGCCATATCTGTCACAATAAGAAATATATCACAGAAATGGAAAGAAATCTCCCCTAAATGGGGAATAATTTCAATAACCTCAAAAGCAATTCAGTAATCTCAATCTTTCTAGTTTCATTTACCCATTTTTCAAGGAAAAGTAATGAACATTTTTTATGCTATTGTTTTAAAAAAATCACAGAAGTGCCGTGAGATTTGCTGTTAGAGGTAACAAGGATAAACTGTTAACAGGGCAGTCTTCTGGGGAACACTAATTTCTAGGAGCCCCTAAAACCTCTAGTGTTTACTAGTGTCATCACCTGCCACACACACTGCTCTGAAAATATACAATTATTTCCTGGATTGTGTTTGCTTAAAATACTCTGATTTTATTGCTTAGCTGCGATGTCACTGAATCACTAATACCTTCTGATCGCAGGTCAAGATGAGGAAACAGTGTAAGCAGTGAGTTGCAAAGTTACTATGTGGTTCAAGCAGCAGATGGGTTGCTTACTGAAAAAAAAAATCTGCCAACTGACAGGAGAAATGTTAAACTGAGAAAACAATATCTCAGCTTTGTGGAGACAACTCCTGCAGTGGCATTCATTTTTATCATGAGATGGACTTTGTCTCACTGTGAGCTTTCAGCTGCAAACACGGGGAAAAAATTTTTCAATTCCCTCACTCTTTCTCCCTCTCTCTCACACGCATATATTCTCAACGTCACTATAATAATTCTCTAACATTAAACCTCATATTAATATTAATTTGCTCACATACTCTTAACTTACTTAATCTCCAGGTACCAATGCTTCAAATCCCGAGTTCTCAAATAATGTTTAACATGCAGATACCCTTTAATGATCTGGACATGTGCAATGTCGTAAGTGTGGCCAGTGATGACATTCACTGTTCAGAAGAGAACATTTTCAGGAGAGTATTTTACTGTTATTTCAATAAGAATTTACAGACGACAATGAATGAGGACAAAATGTGCATACACTACTACATTTATTGTAGTAACTATTATTGGCTTTCTACAATAATGGTTTAGATAAGGAAGTATCACAGATCTCAGGCATTGAAATATCTTATTCTGGTCTGCAGTTTATACATAGCCCATGCTACTCACTGTTATAAAGGAAATTAGAAAAGAACAATAAAAAATATCTAAGAAAAAAAGAGGAGAGAGAAGATTCATATGAGAATACTGAGAATTTTATTAATACCATACAATATGTTCATAATGAGTTGGCACTTTGAAAAAGGGCAGAATTTAAACTCTGGAAAACCAACTGGCTGAATTAAAACAACTTAACAATGAAAAAGAAATCCACCTCATATAAAATGTGTGAATCAGCAGAATTGCCACCATCAGTAGATCTACTGAAAATGCTGCACTCACCCAATAAGAAGACTTTTACATCCGTCTGTGCAAGGGTATCCATTTGCACACAAACATACATGCAGACCATTTATCACAACATAGGCAAATTATTTCTCATTTTTTTTCACTTTCAGACTCCAAAATTAGAATTGTATGACAAATGTCTGTATGCTAATTCTCCTCATGTACATTCCTACATAATTTCAGTTTGGAATCTCAGTTGTCCTCAGATAAATGAAGATTTCCAGCTGTCATTATTCTCTATTTCATCACTGTACAAGCAAAATGTCTTAAAGATTATTTTAAACTTTTCCTGTTTACAATGAATAACAAGCCTGTGCCCAGCTCTATACTTCTTTATCTTAAAGATTTCCAAAGACAGCAACAAGAGCAAGCCCCATGGAGAAGCAATACAGCAGAGAACTTATTTTAAAAATTCTTACCCAGTTTCTGAGCTGGGTTGATATAGCTGTGGACAAAGGGGAAGAGGTGACTTCATGTTCCACCAAATCATGGCCCAGTCACTTTCAGACCAGTCTCAGACATACTAAAGTTTCAGTGAGGCTGCTTTATCTTAAATTGACTTTCCCTAGCACTAATCTGATTAATCCAGTTTTACTGCTGCAAATGGAAGGATTATTATAAAGAGATCAGCAGAGGAGTTAAGAAGATGGCTGGAATTCTCTTAAATTCCATTAATTCATATATGCAAACATAAAATCAAGTCAGGAGTAGCTTCCATTAAGAGCTATGAAAGTACTCAGTCAAAGCATTAATACGCAGTTGCTGAGTTAAGATCCTTTCTGATGATTATTTATGTATATGCAGTGCCTAAAGTTTGTTCTAAACACAACAGCAAATAAATAAGAACATGCATGTAAGAAATATCCACAGCCTCATGCATCCCACACTCTCAACTTATTATCTCCAATGACTTTCCTTTTAGGTTACTGTCACCTTGACACCTTTAAATCAAACTCATTCTTTTTCTCCATAATAAAGTCTCAATACCAAGACAGTTTCCAAGATGAATGTAAAATATATAAACCAACATAATTATCAAAGAAGAAAAGGCACAGGAGAAAGTATATTTGAAATGATGGTAGACCTTTCTCATGTTCATATGCATCTTATGGCACAAAATTGAATAGTTTGTGAGATATTTCAGTAAGGTGTAAGATCTAAATAATGGACTTGATGTTAGAAAGTCTCCCATATTTAGTACTTGAATACTCTTTATAATATACAAACCAAATGTAAATCTGCACTACACTGTTGGTGCAGGAACATCAATTATGTAACATAGTAAATGTCATTTGACATGGAACTGTAAACTGAAACCTACTGGGGCCATATAGTCCTTAAGTTTCTTTCCTTCATTTGTGAATATAATATGCACATATATCTGCAATTCACTAAAAACTTTGATGAAAAGAAAAATATCCCTCATAATATTTGCGCTAAACTAATTCTGGTGTGTTTTACCTTGTTCATTTGGCTTATAAGTATAAGCATCTATGCCCTATTAGGTAAAGCTCAAAATTCCCTGATATTTTTCTCACATTTAAAAAAAAATAAAAATTATTGTTTAGCTTTTTTTTTACTGCAAAATTTGCTCTTTTGTTACTGCATCTACTGGAAAACCATACCTGTAAGGGTGAAGTATATACTTGTATGTATTCAATTACATATTCATGTATGTCTATAATTTTTCTTAATTCATTAATCACAAAGCCCCTTCTGTGGGCTAGGAACCATAGTGTGCTAAACATTATACAAACAAACAGTACAGAGAAAACTCCTAGCCAGAGAATACAGATGAAAATTGGTAATTCTCGAATAAATTCTATATTGAACAGTATTACATCACAATATCTATATGCAGAGAGAAGGAAAAAACCTCATCTGTCAGTATTTAAAAAAAACCAAACAAACTCCAACAGGATACCTATAACCAAAAATTTTTAGGTAGCTGTAACTCAGATAAATCTAAAATCAAGCCCTGCCAAAATATTAATCTATATTAAACATGAAGATGCCAGGATCCCCTCAAAAGACAGCAGGTAGATTTATTAATGCTGGCAAAACCTCCACTGAGACGATAAAGGGACTGGAGCATCTCCTGTATGAGGAAAGGCTGAGAGAGCTGGGTCTGTTTAGCCTGGAGAAGAAGAGACTGAGGCAGGGATCTTATTAATGCTTATAAATATCTAAAGGGTGGGTATCAGGAGGATGGGACCAGAATCTTCTCAGTTGCGCTCAGGAACAGGACAAGGGGCAATGGTCACAAACTGGAACACAGGAGGTTCAACTTAAACATAAGGAAACTTTTTCATTGTGAGGGTGATGGAGCACTGGCATGGACTACTCAGAGAGGTTTTGGAATCTCCTTCACTTGACACACTGAAAACCCACCTGGTCATGTTCCTATGTGATCTTCTCCAGATTATGATCTTCAGAGGTCCCTTCCAATCCCTACCATTCTGTGATTCTGTGATTCATACCAATAAATCTCCAAAACAAAGTATTTTAAAAATATAGCAACCTGCAGATTAAATGATGTGTTTAGAAATGTTTGGTATTTTTATAATGAGCCTACTACCAAAAATATGTGACACATTTTTAAAAAGATTGCTATGCAAAACTGCCTGTGAAAAATTAACTAACATATCTCATAATTATCTGGTTAAATCTTCAGAAATAAGAAATATGAGATGAAAAATTACTTTGCTGTGCAAAAAACACATGCTCCTTTATTGTTTCAAAAATTAACCATCACAGTCTTTCTTATGCAACAAATGCATTTTATGGATACAGGACTAGAGGACTGTAGGGAGATGTGGTGCTTTTTGAAGAGTTTATCAATCTAATTGGAATCAATTATAAAATTAACTTTTCATACTTCCTAGCTAAAATAAAAGTCCTTCCTATCTTGTACCACATTATCCTTTTTGTTAAACTACAGGCTGAAGGCTTATGACACTTCCATACTACAATATCAGCTATAATAGAAGTAAAATCAAGCAAATCTTTGTCACTGATATCAGGACAAAAGTGGGTCAGGTTCATATGAGCATTTGGATTTTCAATGAAGGATGACAACTTTGCAAGTTAAAACTTTTTCTTTCTTGGACTTTCAACTCCAAAAGTCTGTAATAAAGTATCACGCCAAAAAGACATTGAAAATGAAAACAAGTAGCAGGAAAGCATTTATTAGCCTCACTGGTGTGTTTTATAATACAGATCATGTACATGGCTGTGTAAAGTAATAAGAAAAATATAATTGTCATATCCTAGTGGGGTTAATTCAGATTAGAATCTGACAATCCATTTAATGTTAAAATACTATTTATCAGTACCAAGTTTCTGAAAAATGATGCAGCTTTTGCAGTCCTAAGAGACATCTGAAAGCACTGAAGAACAATTAAGTAAGCTAAGGTTATGGCTGTTTTTTACTGGATTTCATTACATTAAGAATTCAAATTAATTTGTTGCGTCTTAGAAAGAAAATTAGTTCAGCTCTAACTGAATATTTGCATATTTCTTAATCCAGAGTTTATTGACAGGAATTCTGATTTATTCTTTGGCATAAACATCATGGTCCGTAAGTGAAGTAATTTGGTAGAGTTTAACCTATATAGAGAATATCATAAAATATGTGGAGCCCTCCTCAATTTTTCAAGCAGACCTAATTAAGGAGTATGTTTTAATATACTTATACTTGGGGAAGTGTTGATCTGCTAGAAGGCAGAG
>NW_010194639.1:0-710 GCF_000695765.1 Mesitornis unicolor
TTGACAAATGGAAGTGGAATCTTTTGAAGAATTGCAAAACCAGATATGTGAAGGTCAGAATGACAGACACTCTCTGTAAACAACTCGTCATGAAATCACACGGGTGTTCCCTTGCTAATCTGCAACATAGTTTTTCTTCATATTGCTTCTGTTATGTACTAGATGAAATATTCAGGTGCATTACAGAGAGATTTAAATTGACTCAGTTGAGTTATCTCATTTTGAAAAGTAATCCTTGACCTGGGAATTTCTAATAACTTCACAGCATTGTTTTTTTATAGTTGTGTTTTAATCAGATGGTTTTTGGAATGCATGTCTGTCTTTTGATCTTCAATTGCAAATGTAGGAGTTGCTACTTGGGAAAGCAATATTTCCAGAAAAATCTAACTCTCACAATGTACAGATGCTACTGGTATTGTTTTTCCGTATTAATGCAGACA
This sequence comes from Mesitornis unicolor, assembly GCF_000695765.1. Classification (NCBI taxonomy): domain Eukaryota; kingdom Metazoa; phylum Chordata; class Aves; order Mesitornithiformes; family Mesitornithidae; genus Mesitornis; species Mesitornis unicolor. The sequence goes on from NW_010194639.1 coordinate 441, forward strand.
CCAAGATGAAGCAGTAAAAACAGCAAAAGGAATCCTTGTTTCATCCAGCATCTCCATTGAATTCTTCATTCAGGCCTTCTTTTTTATTTATATTAATAAACCATATGAAATGGTTTATTGTGATGATTAAAGAACTGTTCTGAACACTGTAAAAAGCTGTAAAAGTTCTCCTTTTTGAACTTCATGAGGTTCCTGTCGGCTCATTTCTTCTGCCTTTTGATGTACTTCCAGATGGCAGCATGAGAGAATCACAGAATATGAGGAGTTGGA
>NW_010194640.1:0-223 GCF_000695765.1 Mesitornis unicolor
CGTTACTTCCCGAAAGAAGTGCGGGCGTGTGGGCGGAGGAAGTTACTGCTTCCAACTCTCCCTCGAGTGGCTCACACCTTCCCCATCTGCTGATGAGGCAGAGCTCCGCCGGACGCCCGTGATGGAGAGCGGCTGAATTAACCGGCTTTTCCCGTGGCTTTTGTAGGCTTTCGTGGGGGGAACTCTCAGCGGCGGGGGAGGTCTCCGCTGGGGAAATTGGGTA
>NW_010194640.1:267-11186 GCF_000695765.1 Mesitornis unicolor
CTTGGTGGGCTGCCCGGCTGCTCCCCACACGTGGTGGGTTGGCCCAAGCGCTGCGACGGAGCTGTTTGAAGGATGGAGCAGAAGAGTCGAAGCCTGAACACAGCCTCTCGAGAGTCAATTTCTAGCCAAGAGTAGAAACCGTTTTGCCTGCGGTAGTAGCAATGAAGATTTCTATTCTCTAGCTCTTCTAGTGTTTGCTATAATGAATAACAGCATCAAAACTATTTTTTAGTTAGTGGAAGACTAATAATTAAAAAGCTGCTAATAACGGTAATAGCCAAAACCACATTCATTTTCTTATGATAATGTCTCTTTTCTCTAGTTAAGAAACTGCTACATTTCCTATGCTTGACTTACACCTGAAGGACAAAATAGCTGTCTTACTAGTTATGCATAACATTTGCTTTACAGACTAAACCCAGTATTTTTAATTGTGTGTTGTTACAATTTTGATATTTTTAATGTAAGCATAATATGATTAAATCACAGTACAGTTTAATTACTCACTAGGAAGATACTGGCAAAAATTGCATCTGCAGTTTATAGGGAATGGGTTGATGGGTTATCCCATGAATGTTACTGTCCCTGTCACTAATCAGTGTTGTGGGAAAAGCTAGCACAGCAGGAAGTAGGACAGGATCACAGTGCATAAAGTGTTATGACCATGCATCACTCGAAACTCAAAATTTCAGCTGATGCTGAGTTTTATGTGACAGTTTTGGGTTGCCAAAGGTGACAGACCAGCTCTTGATTCCAAAGACCTCAGTAGCAGAAAAGCTTTTGTTTGAGCCAAGAGAGTTATCCTGACTCAAAAGCCTATATCTTTATTGAGTTTTTTCTAATCTTTATTATATTGTGATGTGAACAAATAATGTAATTTCAAATATTGGTTTTGCTTTTTCATATGTATTTAATTTGAGTGTACTTTCTTATTTTATAAATCTTCAGGCTCTAAATAGAGCTTCTAGTAAACTCACTGTGAAGTGATAAGAGTTGTCTTTTCTATCAAGGAGTTTCATTCTCTCTTTAAAAAACTTCATACATTTTGAAAGGTGCCAAATGACAGATTTGAAGTTGGCTTGCATGCCAATGAGACAGAAGTAATTTAAGGACTGCCCTAACTCTGAAATAATTGTTTGATGTTTCTCTTGTTTCATGAATGTGAAATCAAAGTTCTAACATGCCGAATGTATGTAATACACATAAAATGAGATTCTCTAAGCACTGTAAATTTTTGCTTTGTAGCGCATTTGTTGTGTTACATTTGTAGCTGTAAAGAGGGTTCTCAGAGTTAAATGTTATTCCCTGGCACTGATCACTTATATGTTGAGTTTTACCTGAATGCATTTTGAAGTATCAGCAGCCAGCCCTATGAATAGTAATTCATCTGTTCCATTATGTATTTTTGTGATAGGCTACTAAATACAGTAGTACTTAAGCAGAATGTATTTAATGATTCATTGTTGAAGGTGAGTACATCTGTAAGGGGTGTTAAAGATTTCACCGCTTTTTAAGATAATCAAGTCTAACCATAACTTGTCTCCTACTGAACCATGTCTCTAAGCACCTCATCTACCCGTCTTTTAAATACCTCTGGGGATGGTGACTCCACCATTTCCCTGGGCAGCCCATTCCAATGCCTGATAATCTTTCAGTAAATACATTTTTATTAATATCTAATGTTACAGTACAAGTAGCTTCTGAAATCCCTATAGGCAAAGTTATATGAATAAGGAAGAGTTGATGGCCCCAGCTCAGCAGTATAAAATCTCATTATTCATTAGCTTTGCTTCTTTCTGAAGAAGCTGATACTGACAGACTGTGTTTCTTCCTTCTTGTTTGGGTTTGTTTTGGATATACTTCAGTCCTCAGATCCATTTATCAGTGAAACTCCTGACCTAAGTTTCTTGAATGTTTAATGGGAGCCGCAGGGCTGCATTCTCAAGAACAGATTACTTGTTGAACATCCAGCTGATTGAATTGGGCACACAGTGTGATTTGTTGCACTTAGACCTTGTGGATCATTAAGATGTGTATGTGTTTGTGGGTTTTCTAGGCAAAAACTTCATTTAAAAAAAATGTCTACAGTAGAAGGAATATGAAAGAAATTGAATTCATTATTTGTTATTGCACAATCTTTGTAGACTTTTTCATGTCTGTTTTCATTAAAATAGTTGTGCTGAATAGAAGAGTTTTACAAAGTGTGTTGTGTGCCTTCAGAACGCTACACCGTTAAACATATTACTAGGTTTATCTAGATAAGGCCAGTGTTGGAGTTGTGATTCTCAAACTTCCTGTTTTTCAGATCAGAGGCTAAATGTGGCACTTGGACATGAAATAGAGGAGATTTTCAGAGCTAATCCTGAGCAGGTATGTGAACCCAGGGATGGAAGTAGTAAGAATTTTTGTGATAAAGTTTTGAGACAAACATATTTGAATACATAGAGCGCAGCCTGCGTCAGCATGGTCTGGTCTTGCTTTGGGTCTGTCACACAACTTGAGTTGTTTGTTGATTTTGCAAGCAGTAGCAGAATAAAACTGTTGTAACACTGAATTCTGTTACTTTTCAAAAGTTTGTCTTATGCAGGAAAACATATCCCGGAAAGAATACTTGATCTCTAATTTAGTAAACTTTTTCACTTTTATAGACTTTTCAGTTCTAAGAGTTTGGTCTCATGTGGAGATTATTTTTTGTGCTGCTAACCATATGCCTTTCTGAAAGTCTGTGCAGAAAGCTAGGGCATCAGGACTTTCTGACTCTGAGATGTATGGAAATGGACTTGGCACTTAACACAAGCTTATGATTCTTTTGAGAAGAACCTACATTCTTCTAAGTGTGAGACAATTTCCCCTCAGATGAAATTATGCTTTATATCAGAGCATCTCCAGAAAATAAGCAACCCACGAACAATTATAATTGTATCAAATCGGGCCAACACTCAAGGATTTTTCAACATAAACATGAAAGTGATCATGTGGGATACTGTGTATGATTACAGTACAGACAGAACAACACCTTTGGGTTGCATATAGAAATTTAAAACTACATGCAGTGATGTGCAAGTACTAATATATTAAGTGTACCACTACAGAAAAATGCCCCTGGTGATGATGGCATATCGGGATCCAGGATGATGGACCAAAGGTAACCAATTCCATATAAGTGGGAATTCTAAAAAGTATTTCAACAAAATTGTCATGTGCTTTTAAAAGTGTAAATATCCAGGTGAACCTGATCCATGCATGTTCACAGTTTTGCAGACTTGTGAATGAAGGTCTGCAAAAGTGTTCCTGTAGTTGTTTTTAGGTAAGATTCTGTTTATTCAGTAAATGAAATATTTTAGTTTTCTTGCAGAATCTGTAAATTAAAGAATGGGAGATGAATGAAGGAATTCTCTATTCTAAATTTTAAGTTAATAAACAACAGTACAGGTAAGATTGTACTGATCTAAGTAACACAGGTAACTGCTGTCTGTTGAAGGCAGGTGGATGTTTTTTAAAAAAACTTACTTGACAATCTACAACTAACAGGGCATAAAATAAAATTTTCTATATGCTTATTAGAAAACTGTTTAATAATCACTGTCATTTGCTTTCTTTTATAAAATAACCTATCTTGTTAGCTTTTAAGGCATTATCACTCTAGACTAATAACAAATTTTCAGAGAATTACTGTAAATTACAAAATACTAGGAAGAAAAAAGTGTATAAGTAGAACTACAATATTTTACATTGTCCTACAGGCCACTTTACTGTTGTATGTGAAAACAGTAACAAAGTCTTACATAGAATCACAAATGATTGAAGATATGAAATACTAATTTTGTATTCTTTTTATAATGTTCCCTGTTCTAACTCTGTTGTACGTGAAATCTACTGTTAATGATCATACTTCAAAAGTCGTAATCTGTTAATTTTATTCTGGTGACTGTAGAGCTTGGACACAAAGAAAAGTCTCTATTTTGTTCTGTCTTCTAGATTGAATTCTGTAAAACTAGGTAATTATCAGAACGTAATTTGAGCATTTACAGAATTTATTCTAAGTATGTTTTTCAACTTGTTAGCTTGTCAGTTCTAAGAGCAGCCTATGATAAACACTTGGAAGAAATGAAGGAGCAGCTGCAGCTTTATCAGGTATGGATTTTCCTAACATTTCAGACTGTATATTCTTAATAGTTTATAGTATAAATATCTAGGCCATTATTTTTTTGTCAGTAAAGTACGCATGCACCATGCTTCACAAACTTGCTTGACTGCAGTCTGCCTCAAATATTTCAATGGAGAGCTTTTATGAAAAGGCTGAGAGATTGCTAAAATTGCACAGATTACTGTGTGTTTGAAGAAGCAGTGTTGTGAAACAAAATGTGTGGTTTATTTCCGTAGGTGTTCTGATATTGTTGCAGGTATTTTCCTAGGTGATAGTCAGATGAGGCAGCTTTTTCCCTTTTTCCCTCCAGGTCTGATCTTGGCCATGCATTCCAGCTCAGTCTTGCAAGTGTAGATACATGCAGCCTTCTTCATTCTTAGGTTCAAATAATTCAGGATCAAATAATTTTTAGATGCTTATTATCATGGAGGCTGATGCGAAGGGGAAAATGTCTTCCTTTCAACCACAGAAAAATAAAAATTTGTAATGCTTTATATAAGCACTGAAGAGCAAGGTGATGTGTTTAATAATTAAAGCCTGTGGCACACAGGAAACAATTTTTACTTGTGATCTACATGCAGAAGTTATACTCTGGTTTTGGTTTAATGCACTTAAGTTGTTTGATCTGTCCATCATAAAGATTCTGCAAATACAGTATTCAAGCTTGGCCAATTTCCAAAGGGAATAGAAGCATTATGCCTTTGTTGCACTATTTAGTTAACAAAACAGTCCATTTGACTCATGTAGCTGAAGTTTCTCCTCAATTAATTCCTGAAGTATTTTCTCAAATGCTTACTGCATAGAAGATGAGTTACCCACCGTATCTCTAAAGGAACTTGAGTTAATTAGGAATCAATCTGTAAGAGCAATAAGAATTCCAAAATCTAAGTTTAATGCTCATAAAAACTTCTCAATGCTCAGGTATAACATGACTTAGCAGCTGTTAAATTTAAAGGGTATCCTGTGACTTTCCTTATAAAAGAAAGTTACTCTTATTTACTGCATTATGCTGAATTACATTGTCCATCTTTTGTAGTATCAATTGGAATTAGAAGGTGAAAGAATGAATCGTCAAAATTTGTGTCACTGAATGAGTGCTTACTCTTGCTTGTTTTTGTTTTAGGTACAAATAAGCGAGATAAGACTAAAATTTGAACTAGTCACCAAGGAAAACAAAAGGTAAACAATTGCACTGCCCTATTACTACTGCTGTTTTTCTTGCTTTCGAAACCTGAAAAAGATTTTTTTTTCCTAGGACCTTGAAATCTTTTGAATCTACTTAATAGTTGAGGATTTCATACTCATGAGCTTAATGGTAGAGTCTTTAAGTGCTTAATATAGATTACAGCATCGGGTTTAGGAGTCTTAACTGTATCTCTAGAAGAACCAGTTATTAAACTATTTTGAACGTTTATAGGACATAACTTGCTTAATAGATTGAAACACGAGCTAGAAGTAAACAGTATGGATTGAAGGTACGGTATACTTCAGTTGTCAAAAAAAATCCCTGTTAAATACTTTGCTGAACTTTGTTCTTTGAATTTCAGGCTGCATGCAGAGTTGAAAGAGGTTCTCGAGAAGCAGCTGGAGAGTCTTCCTTTCATGCCACTGGAAACTGATATTCCTGCAGATGAAGGCATAGTGAAAAATCTTCAAGAACAACTACGACTGATGAATCAAGTGTGTGAGACGAAACATTTGTACTGTTTTATTTCTCTTCTTGTGTCTTGGCAGGTTTGGGAAGCTGTTTTATTTCTTGGTTCAGAGTTCATTTGTAACAGTTCCTTGAGACTATTTTGAGACCTTCTTGACTTTCTGTAGCTGAAGAAACAAGTACTTACACTTTCAACTTAATGACCTGAAGGAACTCCTTTCCTAGATTCATGTAGGAAGTTTATAGTATTAATTTGTGCCTGTAATTTTACCTAGTTGACTTGATCTTTATATGGAATTCTTGTGCAGGAAATTAATGAAATACTTTGTTCAATTTAACTTTCTTTAGTAGCTTGTCATTTTGATCAGAACAGTGAATGTGATATGAGAAGGCAAGTACATGTGGGATATAGAAGGTAATACTTAAATCTGAAAAGATAAGCAAAATAAGCTATTATAAGCTATAATAGAATATTTTTTATAAACCATTGTTCTGTAACTTAGGAAAAAGACCAAGCAAGAGAGCTCTTGCAGACTGTATTACAGGAGTGTGATCGACTCCGGCAGCAGTACCAGGAATGCATGACTGCAACGCAGATTCACATGGCTGAAAATCAAAAGCAGAAAGTAATTTTCATTTATATTTTTTGTGAATTTCATAATGTCTCTCTGTACTGTAGAGATTCTGGGTCTGTGTATACTCAAAATGAAGGATGGGGCGGGGAGAGGCGTACCAGGGTACCAGTAATATTAATTATTTTCCGTAATAGTTATCTAAAGTTAAGTGGTCAGATGTGGTCACTGATTGATCAGATGAATGCACTGTTAGGATTGGAAAAGTTCTCTGTTTCAACTATATGGACAGGAACTTGAGGAATACACTGAGCCTGAGTGGATTTTTATATATATATATATATATGTGCACAAGATGTGCACATGCATATAAACAATCATATGTTTGAATTGGGTTGTTGGAAATCTTCAGCAGAGTTCAACATCTGAAAAAGCTTCTGAAGATTTCTAGATTTTAATGTGGAAGTCATGCATGTTTTCTCATGTGTTTGAATCCTGAATTTTGTCTGTAAGATCATAGTGGGGTAGTGGGAAAAGTAGTCTCTATTTCCTGTTGTCATTCAGTAAAGAAGCATGTGTAAACAGATGAAAAATAAAGTTCACCAGTATTCTTCTAATGCTAGCTTGTGTTTAGAGCCAGTTTCTCTTCTGTTTCTGGGGATGGCCTGTCAGGAAATCTTATTTCAGAAAAGCTGTTTTGCTCTGATGAGCTATATAAGGATGCTCGGCTTGTGAAGAACTAATATAAACTTCATGCATATGTGTATCTCACTATGGGTATTTCTAGGTCTGTAAAGAGATACTATGAAGTTTTAAATTTGCTTTCCATTTTCAAGTGCACTAGACTTGTGGGCACACTTAAAACTCACCTAAGTAGCAGAATTTATTTTTTTTTACCGATTTCTGTTCTGTTGTGGTATTAAGTCCACTTCAGCAAGATGTTCTTTCCAAGAAGCAGGAAAAACATCTGTACAGCTGTTATGCTCTGTCAAGTTTCATAGTTATTTCAAGTAATAGTTATGGGGACGTTTTACCTAACCGTAGTTTCAGCTTTTTGCTGCTATTCCTTCTATTAGGTTATCTCGTGTTACATTGTCAGTTACTGATAGCATACATGTACTAGAGCATAGAGTCATTGATATCTGTTGCAGAGTTTATTTAGGGTTGTCCGATTCCAGTTTTCATTGGTAACTAAATTCTTGGTGGATTTTAATGCCACTGTAACAAGTCTGAGTTTGAGCTGCCTTTGTTTGTAAATGCTATTGGTCTCCCACAGAGGAAGACTTCTCAGTTAAATAAACATTTTTATTTTAGGTTTTGCTTTTAATGGCAGAGCAGAAAATAGCTATCAGAGGTAAATAGGTAAGACCAACTAGAATTAAAATTGTCAGAAGGCAAAGATGATAGAGAATATAATTGTAATAAGGGTTGGACATAATAAAGGGAATTGTTGGAATAGGTTTCTGACATAAACCTGGCCTTGAGACTATGAAGTAAACACAGCACAGTTAGATATTCCTGTGCTCTGAAGACACTTGGCATGATGCAGATGCATTGGTTTGGGTTTTTTTTTTTTGTGCTAGTTTTCTAGGAAGATAGAGGGCAAGTTCAAGGTCTCCAGAGTTTAATCAAACAGTTGAATGACATTCTATATGGCAAAGAGCAAATTAAGTGTGTCTATGCAGGCATTTTTTTAATTCTTAAGGGGTACAATTCTGCTGCTGTGCTTAGCAAAAATGTTTATAGTAGCTTCATAATCTGTGTGGCTCTTCAAAGGCACTACTCTTGTATGCTTTCATGTTTTGATAGTAAGTATGTATGAGTTTTGGAAGGAGGCAATTTGTAACTGAATGGAATTCAGTTACATTTTTCAGTAGTAAATTTTGTTTGCCAGATTACTTAGTCAACAGCTAGAAGTAATTAATTAAAATCTACAAAGGCATACTGAATTTCCTGCAATGTGTAACTTTTTTTGAAATGTTTTAAGCTGACTGTGAAACTGTTTAATTATACACCTCTTTATTATGATAACAATTCTAAGAAGCTCTGAATTCTTCTCGCAGGATCAACTGACTGGCTTTCAACAGTTGACTCAGCAACTGCATGTAGCTAATGAGAAAACAGAGTTGGTAAGTAAAACTTTCTGGACAGTGACCTAGTGGATTTGATCCCCTCCCTCCACACCCCACACCCCCACTAGAGTCTCAAAGTATAAAAGAAAAACAAAAAGTCATATATACATACCTGATTGAAAAAGAACTTGTGCTACTCGGTTTCCCAAACTTCTGTAGTCACCTTTCAGAAATCAATGTAATGGCTTTTTCCCAAATTCCAAACACCAGGTCAAGGGTGGTTGAGAGGTTAGCTCTTAATACTATGTCAAGAAGTCAGTGGTAAGTTTACACTCAGAATTTTAGTATGTGGTGAGCGTGTGTCAGTTGCACATTCAAAACCATCTTCACGAAGAAAGAAGTTAAATTATGACCTCTTGTATGGACTAGCTATGCCACATGTTTATCAATTCCTAGTTTGGCACTGTTGGCTCATCTTTTCAGGGATTTTTCTGAACTCTCATCATCTTCTAGTGCATCATCCATGTCCTTGGACTTCTTAGTGTCTAAGCTAGCCTAGGACTTCCAGGAGTGACAAGCAACTGTAATATAATAGAAAAATAGCAGTGAGAGACTTGAAGTTTCTGACTGAGCAGTTTCTTTGCAAGACACAACACGTGTAAGATTTTTGATTGTTTGTCTTGGATGCTGGCAGTGCAGTAAGACTCGTAACCTGCTCTAGGCAGTCTGCTCTCACTGCAACCTTTTTTCCCTCCCATTTGACCCCTTGTTAAATTATAAGCCTATTTCTTTGTAACAGTGAAATACTGTAGCTATGAAGGAAAGATTACCGCATTCTTTGTCATGGTGCCTGATACTGAAAACTTTTGTATTGCCATCTTTTCCCTTTCCCTGCTTTTTCTGTTCTGTTCAAAGCAAGTCAAGCCTTTAAATATGTTCTTTGACTGTGTTTTTAAGATGTCTAATCAGTCTTCTTGCTCACCTTTAAAGTCTTTCCAGTTGTCGTCATTCTTGACCTGTGCTGCTGGAAACAGCACAGTACTTCAATTGAGCCCTTACCAATGCTGAGTAGTATATTGCAGATTAGGACAAAATTGTATCTCGCAAGCAGTTTTCCTGTTTCCAAACTATTTTGTTAGTATTAATGAAAGCAACATAACAGACTCAGAGAACTTTTACCTTATGTAGTCTGTGATGGTCTCTAAAGACAGATACTTTAGAGTTACTGGGGGGGTTGCTGCCTGAAAACAATCTCAAGCAAACATAATGATGAACTTTTAAAGCAATTTTGCTGAGGATTTGGAAGTTACAGAATGTTTGATGTGCTATTACAACCAAACCAGTCGTAGGTAACTTAAAAAAATAGAATTAATGCTTAAAATCATAAAATTGGAAAGAGATGATGTGGAGAGGAGAGAGTGAAATGTGAAATCTTCAAAAGATATGAAAGAGACTTGTTAATGTAAAGGTAAAACATTTGTTTGTTATCCAAAAAGCATTTGGCAGGGTCTGTTTCCAAAGGCATAAAGATGTCATCAGATAAAGAACCATACCCTTTCTTGAACTAGCAAGCTGAAAAATAGGAGGTGAAGAGCCAGAGTAACTAGTCAGGTTCTTTATTATGGTAGAACAACTTTGTTTCCTAGATGTGCTCAGGTTAAAGTTAAGCATATTTATAAATATTCTGGAAATGAGATTCTGTATTGAGGCAGCAGTGTTCACTACTGATTTTTAACTATTTAGGGTAATGAAAACTGAAGTGAACTGCAGAAATTTGCAGAAATATCTCATGATGTTGAGTATCTGAGTGAATTTTTTCTGACATTTCATTGGTATTAAAACAAAATAATTCATGTGGGCAAGAGGGAGCTTTCAGTTTGTGTACCTTGTGATGATCTTGAAGTTAACTTACCATCTAGAATAGGTATTTTAGAAGTAGGAAGTGTCTGAAAACAATTCTTTGCAACAATAAAAAAAACTAGAAGAATGTTAGCAATTATTAGGAGAGCGGAAAAAAGGAAAATACTGTGCTTAAGTCCACAGTACAGTAGCATCTTGAATGTTGCTTGCAGTTGTGGTCATCTCTAATAACTCACAAGGGGGATGTAAGATCTAGAGAAAGCTAGTAGGGTAACAAAAAAAATGAAACTATTTTCACATGAGAAGACAGCTGAAGGACAGTGACACCTCCAGCGCTATGGCTGGCATGTTAAAATTGAAGGAGAAGCAATTCCTCATTGTTTATTGTCTCGGGTCTGAAGAGCATTAAATACAAGTATGTCATTAGACAGCCAATCTAAAACAAAGGAATTCTTTCCAACAGTGTGTGGTCTGCTGTGGTACTCATTGTCACAAGGTATTCTAGACACCAAAACTAGATGGGAATGCAGATGGTAGGTCTGAGCCCATTACAGTTCTGATCTCAGGAAGTTCTTACACTAGCAAAATATAGGGTAAGAAGGGGGATGGTTATG